>NC_090177.1:3534982-3544982 GCF_024679245.1 Pseudorasbora parva | reverse complement strand
CGTCCGTGCAGTGAGTGACACGCCATTCCACCAATCGAAATCGAGCTGTCAGGCGTCCTGTCCAATCAGCGGAGGTGGTGTCCGAGCGGACGCCTGTGATTGGCGGTCTATGTCTATAGATATGTTCACGGAGGGCGGGGCTAAGTAAAGCTGATGCTCTTCGACTGCTGGTTTATCTGGAGAAAGAAGAAGAAGAAGAAGCGATCTCTGGGAATAAACGCGAGTTTTATCCGCGGCCTGCTATTGGATTCAAGTCTGAATTACTCTGGTAAAATACACTTTATTGATATCACAGTGCTTGTAGCGGAGGAAAGTGTGTTTGACCGCCACAGTGGTCAGTTTTCGTGCGAATGTGGCCATGCTGCGCGTGTATGCGCTCGCGCGCATGTTTGTGTGTCTGTGTGTGTGTGTGTGTTTGTATGTGCGACACACACAACCGCATAATCACACATGCACCAGTTAATGGAGAAAAACGCGTTATTATATCACACTTTCGTGTGTGTGTGTGTGTGTTTTAATAGGTAAATCTAAATGTGAAGCTGGCGCGTGTGAATCCAGTGATGCCACATCAGGTAGAGACTGCATTCATCTTTTATTCTTTATATGGTCCAGTTCACTTGTTTAAAGTGTTATTTTCATGCTTTTATTCTCTTTAATTGGTCTCCCAGGGCAGTTTGGCTCGAGACAGTCTTGCTATGAACTGTCAGGTTTGGTTGGGATTGTGAATGTTGACATTTGAAAGTTGGATTAAAAATAGTTGTTGTTAAATGCACACATCTTCAGCTGACTACAGTGGATATAAAATGCATTTAATTAAAAAAAATTGTTTGGGATTATGAATGTTGACATGTGAAAGTTGGATTGGTAATAGTGTCTGTTAAATGCACACATCTTCAGCTGACTACAGTGAAAACAAAGTGCATTAAAAAATGTGTAAGGTTATAAATATAAAGTTTCTTGGGCTTTGCAAAATAATACAGATCTTTTCTGGGTGGCCATACTGTAATTTTTAGCCCCTATATGACACTCCTTTACAGTAATCTCATGCTCTTACAGAAGAGTTACCCCACACGTGACCTTCAGGATAAACCCATCTGTTATTACAGTGCTTTTTAGTGTTATTAAAAGCTTTATTAGCTCGTTTTTGCTCCTTTAGACCATGTGAGATGGGATATTCTCTGAGTCAGACACTTGCCTCGGGCTCAGACGCACAAATGCATTGAGAAATATGAGCAGGACTTCAAACGTTTGGAGCAAACTGTGTTTTTGTAGTAGTGTCATATTGCGTCTGTTGCATTGTTTTGTAATGCAAAGTTGTGCGTTTCTATACAGAGGGGAAAACCTGTAAAAGAGCGTTTAAGTGCGTGTTAAAAGCATCTCCGAGTTGAACGAGCCTTTCTGGGATGAGTGTGTCGCAGGTTTTTTTTCTCAGCTGATGATTTGAGACAAACTTTGCCCTATTTGGCACCTGTCGTGTTTGTTTAGTATCAGAGTGCAGCAGCCTTTGCTCTGTGTGATATAAATCTTGTATAGTCTAAAACACTGCATGGCAAGAGGACCGTGAGCTTTAAACGGCTCGCAAGTCAACTGTGGTTTAGTGCGACGAACATGCGCCACACACACACCCACCCACACACACACACCCATGCACGAGACTTTTCCAGTGCACGAGACGGCTCCTAAGGGGTTAGAACTGTTGCATTTATTACAAATAGAGTGAGATTCACAAATAAATCTTAAGGTGTCATGAACTGGCTTTTTTAATTTATTTTTTATACTGTTGTCTGAGGTCAACTAATAACGTTTGTGTGGTTTTTACATCCAAAAACACTAATAAATAATATGCTATTTTCTACACTGGTTTTGAGGCTCTCTCCTGAAAGCTGGGTTTTGATGGGCGTGTCACTGGAGACTTGGAAGTAAACGCCCACAGCTAGGATTGGATAAGATTTGCATATTTAATGAGCTTCAGCTCCGCTGTCAGTTCACATGAGGGAGGAATGATTCTCTCACAGGGCTCGTATACGTCTTTATCAAACAAACACAATGGGTGTGTTTACATGCACGTTCTTAAGCCGATTATGCCTAATAAGCCGACAATGAACATGGTCATGTAAACACGGTAACCCATTTTATTTTATCGGAGTAAGGTCATAAACGGCGTAAGCATAAACCGGTCGGATCAGGTTGTTTTTTTCCTCTTACCTCGATTTTGCGCTGCATGTAAACGCATTAACCTGCTTTCTGTCGGCTTGTTGAAGTGCGCATGTGTGATAGGTGACAAAAATGCAAACTTACAGCAGATTTAAACGCATCCAGACAGAGCGAGCTAGCATTTTACATTAAATAAGGACATATATCACAAACGCTGACTCTTTTAAGACCCAGAACATTGTAAAGATGTGTTCAAATCTCCCGCTGACACGCTTTATTAACATCACAACTGACGTAACATTTGAAAAACTCTGAGTCAGATACGGACATTACAATTTTTGATGTCACTACATAGAAATAACCCGGTTTATTAATAAAGTCATGTAAACGCGATTTACTTGCATTGTCAGTTTACGGGTTTGCATGTAAACGGGGAAAACTGGTTATTTCAATAAACTGATTTGTTGAGTTATCAGCTTACTGGTGTGCATGTAATGTGCACCCAATGATTTATTTCTCATCCACCTGCGATTGATTGGAATATTATTTTTGTATTTCATGGTCGCACGATCGGTGGATATAAGCGCGAACTGATCAAGAAAGTAATATTATTTCACAATATGAGATTCACTGCCTGCCGACGGGCTTTCGTTTTGGTAGCCCGTCTGGAAAACACACAGCCCTGGGACTACTATTATATATAAAAAAGACGTTTTACTCGCATAAGTTTGTTGCACCATTCCTGTCGGATCCAATTTAGAAGCACAGCACTGTGTTTTAATCTCAATATGTCTGCAAATCCAGCTCGACCTGAGACTTGTTTACAAATGATTCTGCAGTTAAATGAAGAGAAAAACACGTTCTTCCCCACGTGAGTTGGAACTTCATTAAAAATAAATGAAGTATCACACTTTCCTAATATTAGGATCTGAAGGAAGCCGCAGTGACTGTGTCCTTCCTTAATATCTTGTTATCTTCTTCAGCATGTTTATTGCTGCTGGCTAGTGATCGACCGATCAGCTCCATGAGTTGGTGGGCGGGGCTACTGGATTAGACGTGCTTATTATTTGGTGGGGGGGTTTGTTTCGTCGTTTGATGACGTATAGATGCGCACGTGATCGTTTGCTGAGCCTGGTGTCTATAAAAGTTTTTCTTTGACTAACAAGTTAGTTCTGCTCTGAAACTTACAGGATATTATTATATTACCATGACATTTTATATATCAAAAGCTCAAGGGAAAGTTTATTTTCTCAATTCATCACCCCTTTAAGTGATCCACAAAAAATAATCATATTCACAAATAAATTAAATGAGTCCGCGCGTTGGCCGAGAACACAAACCGTTCTCATGAACGACTCGATAGAACACGAGCCGACGGTCCAGCTGACGACATATTACAATTATGACCAGATTAGAGTTATAGCGATCACAAAACACAAACCGTTCTCATGATCAACTCGATAGAACACGAGCCGACGGTCCAACTAACGACATATTACAATTATGACCAGATTAGAGTTATAGCGATCACAAAACACAAACCGTTCTCATGATCAACTCGATAGAACACGAGCTGACAGTCCAGCTAACGACATATTACAATTATGACCAGATTAGAGTTATAGCGATCACAAAACACAAACCGTTCTCATGATAAACTCGATAGAACACGAGCCGACAGTCCAGCTAACGACATATTACAATTATGACCAGATTAGAGTTATAGCGATCACAAAACACAAACCGTTCTCATGAACAACTCGATAGAACACGAGCCGACAGTCCAGCCAACGACATATTACAATTATGACCAGATTAGAGTTATAGCGATCACAAAACACAAACCGTTCTCATGAACGACTCGATAGTACACGAGCACGAGTCCAGCTAACGACATATTACAATTATGACCAGATTAGAGTTATAGCGATCACAAAACACAAACCGTTCTCATGAACGACTCGATAGTACACGAGCACGAGTCCAGCTAACGACATATTACAATTATGACCAGATTAGAGTTATAGCGATCACAAAACACAAACCGTTCTCATGAACAACTCAATAGAACACGAGCCGACAGTCCAGCTAACGACATATTACAATTATGACCAGATTAGAGTTATAGCGATCACAAAACACAAACCGTTCTCATGATCAACTCGATAGAACACGAGCCGACGGTCCAGCTAACGACATATTACAATTATGACCAGATTAGAGTTATAGCGATCACAAAACACAAACCGTTCTCATGATAAACTCGATAGAACACGAGCCGACAGTCCAGCTGACGACATATTACAATTATGACCAGATTAGAGTTATAGCGATCACTAGGGTTGGGAATCGTGAGAAATTTTCCGGTTCCGATTCCGCCTAACGATTCCGGTTCCATTGAAATTATTAAACAAATAGTGGTAAAGGAAAAAGGCACAATACGCAACTTTAAACAATCCTTTTTTGTGTTTCATTACTTGCTCTCAAATGAATTTACAGGTTGGCAATGTAAAAAAAAAAAGTCCTGTACATATATTACAGGATTAATCGAGCCATATGGAATTTATGGAAATTAAAAAAAACATGTTCAAATTTACACCTCTGAAATTGTCTTATTACATTTTCTCTCTCTGTTTTAGGGATGTTAACTGATGACCGTTTGACCCATGGTTGACCGTATCAACGTTAACTGATCAAAGTTGTCGGTTAAAAATAAAAAAGTGATCTCTAAATTAGGCTATTACAGACAGTGGACTAAACGCTACTACAGTTAGCCGTCTCATTACAAAATCTTTTTGTGTGAAGTGAACATATCAATCGCACTCAATTTTTCATAACTCGCCTGTTTGTACTTAATAAACCAATAAAAACATTTGGGGCGAGGTCGCAGCGTTTGCGTGCTCACAAGGTTTGCAAAAAGTAAACCGGCTAAAACACTCGAGGTTAGAGTCAGGGCAGACGACAGTATGAAGCGTCAATCCGCATAAGATGGGCTTACATTTGGAAATATATTACATCTACATTTCAGTGGTAACACATGAGGTGTTGATCGTCTTTCTTTATTATTGTTAGCACTAGCTTACCTCGAACTAAAGCGGCGTCTCTTCGGAGCTGTCATTTTCTTAAATGAGCCGCGGCAATGTTTCAAATGAGCTCATAACGCTAGACAAACGCCTTTATTTTCAACGCGATCAGCTTGTACCCAAACCATTTCGAAACATAATGAGCCATGGTCCTCGGATTACAAACAAGCTCCTCGGCGCCGCGTTTGCGGGACTCGCGCTATGGGGGATTTTAAAAAAGTGACGTGAGGGGAAGGGAGGCGGCAGCGCTAAGACAGTGTGTGCGTGTGTGTGTGTGAGAGAGAGAGAGAGCGGGAGTGCGGCTTGCGGCTATGCTCCCAGCGCTTCGCACACACATTGCACCAGAACCGTTTTCGGAACCGACACTCAGGAATTTCGCGCGGTTCCGGTATTTTTCAAAAATCAGTATCGGTTCTGCATAAGAACCGGTTCTCGGTTCCCAACCCTAGCGATCACAAAACACAAACCATTCTCATGATCAACTCGATAGAACACGAGCCGACAGTCCAGCTATCGACATATTACAATTATGACCAGATTAGAGTTATAGCGATCACAAAACACAAACCGTTCTCATGAACAACTCGATAGAACACGAGCTGACAGTCCAGCTAACGACATATTACAATTATGACCAGATTAGAGTTATAGCGATCACAAAACTCAAACCGTTCTCATGAACAACTCGATAGTACACGAGCACAACAGTCCAACTAACGACATATTACAATTATGATCGTATGGGTTGTATAGATGTAAAAGTGAAACAAATTAGGAGTATAGTATCTTACCTGTCGGACACATTTTGTGAGCTGAAGCTTGAAACCTTGAAGCGCACAGTGAGGAGATTTAGATGCTCCATACGGTGTGGAAATGAACGGGTCTTTATCATCGCTGAAGTGAGCGACAGTACGATCGCAAATGGACAAACAAGCGAACATGACACGAGCATATTCAAGCAAAAGCAGCATATATTAGTTCTTTCTTGGCTAATGTCCGTCCTGTGTGTGTTTTGAATAATGACGCGCACGGGGCCTCTCTTCTTCTCACCATAGACACGCCCCTTACCTGCTGATTGGCTACAAGTTTGTTATTCCACTCGGCCCGAGTCCTTTTTCTAAAACGGTTTTGAAATAACACTTACCCCACCTTTAACAGTAATTTGCTCTGACCAATCACGCTCTCGCTTTCACTAATCACGATTGGCTTTGCAATCAGGCTGGACTTGCCCTGAAATAACCTTGCTCATTCATCCGCATTGGCAGATGGGTACAGTGAAAGATGTTTATCATTTGTATTTCGTTAGACATTTAGACCATGTATCAAGCCAGGACGTATTATATTTTATGAGCCAGAGAAACCAACGCTTTATATCTCTGTTATGGAAACAACATGTTATGGAAGCGTCACGTTATTCAAGATAGAACAGAAAAGCATCAATAAATATGTGACTAATGAATAACTGGGTTCGACCTCATGATAAACATGCGAGTGTGTGTAATAGGTGATGTTACTGTTACACAAGAGCCAACAGTGCTTCCACTTCTTCAGTAAAGCAGGTTTAAAGGACAGCTCCGGTGAAAAATGAACCTAGAGGTAGGCCTGCCACGATAACAAATTTTGCTGGACGATAAATTGGCCAAGAAATTATTGCGATAAACGATAATATTGTCATTCTGAGACCATTTTTATCTAAAATAATGATAATGGCATACAAATGCAGGTACACCTTTTCAAAGATCAATAAACTTTAATTTCTAAAGACTATTTAAAGCCCCACTTGGCTACTTTTGCTCTCGGGGTCCCCCTACAGTTAGGAAAAAATAATGTCCTCAACTACTGTCGTAAGCTGTCATCCTACAACAGGGGATGCCATCGCGCGTGCATTTGTTGACATGATAACCCTGAGAGCCCTGAACTAGTGATGCGCGGGTCGTCTCATAACCCGCGGACCCCGTATGTCTATTTAATGGTCGCGGGTGCGGGGCGGCTTGTAAAATATATATACAGTGGTGCGGTGCGGGCCAAATAACTTCATAAAAGCGTCCCGCGGGTCGGTGCAGCACTAACAGTTCCCCTGAACACTGCAGGAGGAGTTCGAGTTCTTCTGGCGTCGCGTGTGAAATGTCTTCATCCCAGGTAACGTTACAGTCAGTGGCATATGCTTCAGCATGTCATATGAATATAATTTCATGGGTTTTATTTTTTTCAAACGCCAAATAATCACGATGCTCACGTTTACAAGCCAGCGTCATTATAGTAGTCTATTGGTTAGCGTTTGACAGAATCTATATGATACTTCAGTTCAATGTTTGAGTGGTAGCTCACCGTAACAAGCAGGACAGCATCGGTCGGGCACGCCTCCTTCAGCTCACGCCGACGAGCAAACGCTGGTCACATGTTGATCCTCGTCCTGCCTTTAATCCCATCACTTTTTCATTTCCTCTTATTGCTTTCCTCCAACAAAACCTTCTCTTTCTTATTTGTCTCTGCTGCTTCGGACATGACTATATTATCCGACGAACAAAGTTGGGCTCGCACGTCCGAATGTAAGGAAGTGTGTGTGTTGGTGGAAGTGACGTATATGCCGTAAAGCAGTCGAATTTTGTAGTTCTTTTCTTTTTCTCGGGTTACTACCCGAAACCCGAAGTTTAAAAGTACGATTAAAAACGATACAGACCCCATCAGGCTATGGCAGACGTGTCATTCAACCTATTGTAAGTCGATTTATCATCACAAGAGTCTTAAAAAATATATTATGAAGGTTGAAAAGTTACCTAGTGCTGCTTTAACACTAAAAATGAACAAAACAACCAAAAACAATTAAAGCAATGGACTCTCAGTCTGTTTTAAAAAATGCATTTAAATAAGAACCAAAAACAATAAATCAAATGGATGCAAACTGCAGCGGATGATTGTGTTTTAGGAGCATATTAGGGGCGACGGTTCACCAAACCCACGGTTCGGCTCGTATCACGGTTTTCCGTTCTGAACGGTTCTTGTTGTTTTTTTTCTTTTAAAGGGGCGGTGAAATGCTGTTTCATGCATACTGAGCTTTACGCTGTTAAAGACTTGGATTCCCATCCTAAACATAGACAAAGTTTCAAAAACTAATGTTGGACGTTTGATGGAGTATTTCTGTGTCAAAAATACTCCTTCCGGTTTCTCACAAGTTTCGGAGAGTTTTTTTCGAGTATGGGTCGGCTTGACGTTAATAGAGCGGAAGGTCCTTGTATGGGCCGTACGGGCTCTTCTCCTGGTAGGGTGCGCACGCGTGACTAGAGCGAGAGAGGAAATGCACGCCCATAAACACTCGCTCAGGTGCAGATCCAGTCGTCCGTGAACACTTCTGTCGCGCCGCGCTCCACTTTATTCCTATGGGTGACGTCGAGCGACTTCAACGCTTCAGCACAGCATTCTGGGAAGGCAGCGCTGCATTTGAACCGATCTGAACGCAGAAATGACGGGAAGCTTCACAACATCGCTTCAGTCGCGTCTCAAAGTGGATCTCCACGGTCACTGCTGTCAGGACTTCACCAAATCATACCAAAGAAGTGTGTTTTTGACGGAGCGGTCCCAGCGATAAAGGTTCGGTCCTGCTTTGGAAGCAGCCGGTGAGTTAAACTGCTTCAGATGTCTGTGCTGTCGGCTACCGTCGCGTGAGTAAACATCAGTAAACGACACGATCGCGTGCTTCGTCATTCAAATGCGCTAACGGACTCCATTGCTGTTCTCTGTATAACGTTACACTAGTCTGACGTGCAAAACCGTTTTGCTTGCTACTGCTAAGGTTAAGTCGCATACAATAGTCCATAAACCGAATCATGTCCTCATAAACTGCGAGCAAACACACACAAATGTTGACAGGTCACTAAATACAGTCCATACCACAGAGACGGACGTCCTGCTGCTGCTGTTTCTCCTGTTCAGTTTATTTCAGCCTCCGGATCTGATTCTGGATCATATCTATTAGCTGAGATAGCGATGGGTTTCTCCACACTTGAGGACGTCACCGCTTTGCGCTCTCGTCATTCTTTAGCTCCGCCCACACGATACGCCTCGTCATTCTTTAGCTCCGCCCACACGATACGCCTCGTCATTCTTTAGCTCCGCCCACTCGATACGCCTCCAGCTGCTCGCTTTTTTCCGGAAAGACTCGGTACAGCCCATATTTCTTTTGTAAATATAATAAAACTAAAGACTTTTCGGAGATATGAAGGATGCAATACTACTCTATAGGTACTCAAGACTGACATGAGATTGACTGAAACTGAGTGTTTCACCCCCCCTTCAATCCAGAAATGTACTTCAGCATATGATATATTAATTATCCACAATTTAGGATACCGTATTAAAAAAATGGTTATATCATAGCCTACTCATGTACAAACTGAGCTTGACCATCTCTGAGGAAAGGGATATTTTGTTACAGCGAGAGAGAAGACATCGATGACATGCTTTTCCTTTATTTGGCGAGAGGAGAATGTGTATCGCTATCTCTACAGGAACTCATGAGCCTTTAGCACACACAGATTGAACTGAAGAATTAGCTTGCGTTATCAATCTTCAGTGTAGCTTTAAGCCTCGTTTATACACGACGCATCCGCTCGAGCGCGCGGCAAAAATGACGTCGATGCGGAGTGCGCGAGACCCCGTTTCGCTTGGCGTTGTGCACGTCAAATTTCGTAACTTTGCGTACGGCTCCGCAACTGAAGAGCCACGAGTTCCAGACGAATCTGCTGGCCGAGAATGACGTCTCATCA
>NC_090177.1:3517482-3529982 GCF_024679245.1 Pseudorasbora parva | reverse complement strand
GTGAGAAAAAGCGAGTGTGTGTGTGTGTGAGAGAGAGAGAGAGAGATAGTGTGTGTGTGTGCGCGTGAGTGTGTGTGTGTGTGTGTGTGTGTGTGTGTGCGCGTGAGTGTGTGTGTGTTTCAGATACTCAAACTATCAGACACAATCAGCATTGATCATTTTTACTCTCACTTCCTTTTTAGAGAATAAACCTCAAATTAAAGTTGGAGTTGTGAAATATATGCAAAATGATTTGCTTGTGGAATAAGAAAAATAAACAGAATTAATTTGACTTTATTATTATTTATGTAGTTATTTCTTGTTTTAAGCCATACATCTGGACGTTTTACAATGAGGCCAGAGTGTTTTGGTTGTGATTATCACTGATAGTTGTTTGTGGTTTAATTGCAGCTGAAATGATCTCTGTGCCGCGATAAGAGGAATCTTTTATTGGTTTTTTGGTCACGCCCCCCTTTCAACCTATGAAAAAATGTGCCCTAAAAAAATCCATTTAATTTCACAACAAAACAAAAAATCATCAAAATGGACTTTGTTTTTTTCATTGAAATTAAACACTTTAAACGTTTTTAAAAATTACAATTGTATTTCTGTTAAATTTGAAGCACATATGCATTAAAGCTCCCGTTCTTCGCGTGTTTTCAAAGCTTTGATTATGTTTACAGTGTGTAATATAACATGAGCTCATGTTTTGCGTATTTTTCACACAATTGACTTATCTGTACAGCGCTGTTTCCTCTGTCCTAAAAACGGCCTGATGCGTGCGCGCGTGTGTGCGCTTGCGTGTGCGCGCGTGTGTGTGCGTGTGTGTGAGTGTGTGTGCGCGCGTGTGTGCGCGTGCGTGTGTGTGGGTGTGCGCCCGTGTGTGTGGGTGTGCGCCCGTGTGTGCGCCCGTGTGTGCGCCCGAGTGTGCGCGCGTGTGCGCGCGCGTGTGTGCGCGTGTGCGTATGTGTGTGTGCGCGCGTGTGCTACGGTCTCTTCTTGGAGAGCGCGCGAGTGCTGAGCAGTTTGGCTGCTAGACTTAAAAATGAATGCAAATGATAAACTTTAGTGACTGCCTCGATTGTGCAAGTGGCAACTGTGCAGCTCGATGTTAGTTGCAGATGCGATGCGCTGATGTGAAGCCATTTGAGCACTGTGAGAGCGCGCGCACGCGGTGATTCACTCGCTCTGTTTGTGAAATTATGTCTCACAGAAAGTTTTCAAATGACTTTGTAAGTTATTTAATACAGAAGTATGAATTGTACCTCACCTTCAGCATTTTAATTATTTTACCCGCGCCGGAAAGAGAACTCTGCCGCTGCATGTCATGCCCTATAGCTCTCACGACAGGCGTGCGTCTTTGTGTCGTCAGCATTAGATTGGTTTCTGAGATCGGCCTTTTTAGACACCACTGATCAATCATCCCAACGCGATTATCGACCGATTGAGATCGGTTGCCGATCGATCGGAGCACCCAACCAATAAACATGTTTTACAACCCACCCGCCACTGTGGCTGGTATACACGGCAAAGTCACCCGCCACTTTGAAAAAATACCCGCCATTGGCTGGTAGCTAATTTCCCACCCTGGGTATGACACCGGTATTACAGGAGAGGGTGAAATATGAGGACATTACCCATGGCCCCACTTTTCAAAAGGCTTATAAATCACACAGGAGGAGTTTTTATGAGAAAGTAAAAATGCAGAATGTTTCCTGTGATGGGTGTGTGTGTGTGTGTGTGTGTGTGTGTGTGTGTGTGTGTGTGTGTGTGTGTGTGTGTGTGTGTGTGTGTGTGTGTGTGTGTGTGTTGGGTAGGTTTAGGGTCAGGGGCAATTAAAGGGGATAGAAAATACGGTTTGTACATTATAAAAACCATTACGCCTTGTGTGTGTGTGTGTGTGTGTGTGTGTGTGTGTGTGTGTGTGTGTGTGTGTCTGTCCCAATCGCTGCCGTTTTGAGGAAGTGAAAGTAACTGGAAAGGAAATTGTTTGAGAGAGAGATTGTGTTAAGATCTGACAGCTGTTCTTAATGCCGTTCACACTCACACACTCTCTCTCTCTCTCTCTCTCTCTCTCTCTCTCTCTCTCTCTCTCTCTCTCTCTCACTCTGTGTTTGTCAGGTCGTTGTGGCTTTGTTAAACCCATCAGAGCTCTTTCGCTGCTGTTGATATTTTAGCAATCATAACCACTGCATCCGTCATGTCATTACAGTCATTAAACCGTGTTATGCAGTAAGTCATGATTAATATCTGTATTTCTTTAGAGTAACGACACTCATATTAAATATTCATTATTGATAACATCTATTTATAACATTTGTGTAGATTTTGAATCTTTCACTGCAAATAATATTTAAATCAAAGTTGCTCTAATCAGAGTATTAGTTTAAAAGAATAACATTTATACAAAACAAAACATTATTTGTCCTTGGGATAAGGCTATGGAAATTAACAAATAATCAAATATAATCTTTTTTTTATGTAGACCATAAACATCACATTAACATTATCAGACCTAGTGTTTCTCTACAATATTTTTATTGACCAGTCTAATCGTTTCATTACTCTCATTACTACACTCTAAAAATGGCTGGGTTAAAAACAACCCAATTGGCAACCCAGTGCTGGGTAAATATTGGACAGAACACATGCTGGGTCAAATTAACCCAGTGGCATTTTAACCCAGCAGGCTGGGCTGTTAAGAAAACCCAAAATGTAGTAAATTTTTTACCATTAATGAATTTGCTATTCTGGGTTATTCTTGCTGGGTTGTTCTTAAAAATCTCCTGTGCATTAGCCTACGGTAAAACTAGACAATCATGAAAGAACGAATGAAGAATGCATGTTTAGACTGTTAAAACAATAATTTTTATTGCTTGACAAATGGTACAATACAGAAACGTATTAAAATTAGCAACAATGACAACTACAAACCTAATATAGTCTGTCAATTTATTCACGTTGAAATCAAACTTTTATTTTGACGGGTTGCCGTGACTTTTGAGTCTCTGTGTTCATGATATGACACGCGCCCCCGTCATTCACACAGAGACACAAAACATGGAAGAGTAATATTTAAATAGTATTTATTATACACAGACACTGGTATCGTCACATTTTTAACATTTCAGTATGTAGTACCGAAGTACCGGTACTTGACATCCCTACATACAACCATGTTTAATTCTCGTAAGGGGATCATGGTTCTGTGTAATCATAAACTGTATTAATCTATCGTCTCACATGCCGACCTAAGCTAACACGAGTCAGTACATCGCATCGGATTCTGAGGTAAACTTTTGTCGTCTTAACGTCATGCAAGCTTAAGAATTGTTGCCGCGAAGAAGAAAAAAACTATAATTTTGCTAATTAAAATGATTATTAATGAAAATATATGAACTTATCTTAAGACATCTGCAACCAGTGGCTGTGTCTTTTGCATTGTCCTTTCAAAATGACCGTTTGGGAGCGAATTTAACCGAATCAAGGCGGGAAGCTCGTGAAACAACCAAGCGCTGGCTAGAATCAACCAAGCATTGACCCAGCAGGTTTAACCCAACGACTGGAAATTTGAAACTACCCAATGGTGTTTAAAATGTGATCAAATAAACCAACAAAAATTAACCAACAGTCTTAACCCAGCATTTTGGGTTAAAAAATAACCCAGCATTATTTAGAGTGTATCATTATTATTATTATTATTATTATTACTAATGCTACCACTACTCCCATTATTATTATCATGAGTATTAGAGCTACTACTATTATTGTTATCAATACTACCGCAACTATAACTATATTACTGTTACTATAATCATATCAAATTGCCTTTATCTACATTTATATCACTAAAATATCCTTAAACTTGCCACTGCATACATCACTATATTTATATTCAGCTGTTTTTGTTTTGTTTGTTTATTCTGATTTATTTTGATTTGTTTGTTTGTTGGTTTTTCTCTATTTGTTAGTGTTGTTTTTCTATCCTCTATACGTGTGTCACTGATCACTTGTATTAGCTCCTATGATTTGTTAATTTGCTTTTTTCCTCTCTCAATAATAAAATAAAATAAAAAAACGGGTTAAAAGAAGCGTAACTATTAAGTTATAGTACTAATTAAATTCATATATCATCTTGCATGTCACAGTTTTGCTTCTCAAGTAAATTAATCTCCTAAATTAATCTAATATATATATATATATATATATATATATATATATATATATATATATATATATATAATTGCATCCAGAAAATATTCACAGCGCGTCACTTTTTCCACATTTTGCTAAGTTAGCCTTATTCCAAAATTAATTAAATGAATTTTTTCCCTCAATTCTACAAACAAAACCCCATTATGACAATGTGAAAGACGTTTGTTTGAAATAGGGGTGGGCTATATAGCCTCAAAATTATATCATGATATTTAACCTGTTAACTGCCATCCCCCTTTTTGAAAATATACATGAAAATTCACTATCCAAACTTAAATGGTTGCAATTCAAGAATGCTTTGGAATATAGACATAAGTTTGGTCTCATTTTAAAGAAGACAGTCAGCAGAGTATTGCTCAAGTGAAATCACTTCAAAAAAGTAAAGTATAAAAATGTATGGAACTTTCAATTTACTGTAAATCAAATATACTGTACTAGATATTCAATATTTAATATAAAATGTATGTTACAAAATAAAGTGTACTCCAAAATTACTATCAAATCAAAGCCATGTCTTTATTCAAGTTGTGTTCCAAATTGGAAGTTGATATCATAAAAATTGAAGTTCCCATGAGATTTTGTTTAGGCGCTGTACCATAAATAGTCACCGGGTGGCATTGAAATTCCATTGATTTGTTTTAATGCAATTTCCTGTGTCAAAATTATATATTTTTGTCCAAATATCACAAAACAGTTCACAGATATAGAACCGTGAGACTCAGACCTTTCCGACGATATGTTTTATCAAGATAAGAAAAGGTTTTTATTATAAAGTAGCTAAATAAATATGAAACCGGACGACGCCCCTTGGGGAGGAGCTCGCTAGAATAATTTAGAGCCGTTTCCATGGTAATGCAAAGTTCGATTTCAAAACGGTTTACATAGGATGAATCTTGAGTTCGTAAGCTTTCGGATGATATATAGTTTGTCAACATTAGATCAGGATACATATAGGATATAATTGTTTTAAACACACAGTGGCAAATGGGCCCACCGGTGGGCCAGTGACAGTTAACAGGTTAAAGAATATTTGCGATAACGATATTTATGACGATGTAGCAAAAAAAAATATGGAACATTGTATTGGTTATTGCAGCTGGTAGGCAGCAGCATTTATTAGTGCAAACAAAATTAAGGGCATCATTTATCCTTTTACAATGAGCTACTGTCGTTAATGAGAGAAGTTTTTATTCAAGCGTAAATCTGTCATGTGTTTTCACTGGAAATCTTAAAGGTGCCCTAGAATGAAAAATGGACTTAACCTTGCCATAGTGAAATAATAAGAGTTCAGTACATGGACATCACATACTGTGAGTCTCTAACACCATCGCCTCCTCCTTTCTGATGTAAGTCTCGAAAATTCCCTTTTAAAAAAAAGCAAGAAGTCGTCTCTGCAGCCTGTAGCACGATGACGTACTGCAGTGGTCGGCGACTGGTGATAATATCTGGCCCGAGGCGCGCCCGCATCTGCCGAATCTGGCAGATTGTTTTGATAGCGGCTGGTTCTGAAATATACCTGTCAGTGTAACGGAGGCGAGCGAATGAGAACTGTGCTGGTAAACTCCCGTTATTTCAAGAGACGCTCACTTCGTCTAGTGGCCTAGTGGTTGGTATTTAAAGGTTTGTGTTATGTTAGTGTGTTTGGTTATCATTGTGTAGTGTAGAGCGTGTGCTCGGGGTGAGTATCTGATAAGTAAGGGATAATGTTCACCCAGCCGGTTGTTATCGCAGAATAAACCCCTTCAGAGTGATCAGGACCCCGAGGCGAAGCGGAGCGTCACTCTGAAGGGGTTTATTCTGAGATAACAACCGGCTGGGTGGACATTATCCCGCTTATTACACGGCTACTAGTCTCAAATAAATTAGACACTAAATATTGTCTTGAGATTAAATATTTTATTAGCTCTTACGCAAAGCTTCCGCGAAGAAAAACAGTTCCAGACTGCTTTAAGCCTTTATCTATCGCTGCTAAATGTTGAGAATGAATGCTGAAAGGGTTAGTTCACCCAAAAATGAAACCAAGCCTCTGATTTACTCACCCTCAAGTCATTATAGGTGTTTATGACATTCTTCTGTCAGACAAATACAATCAGAGTTATATTTAAAAAGTCCAGGCTAACGTTAATCCCAGCAGTAGTTGTGTTTGAAGTCCATAAAAAATGCAGCGGTCCGTCAAATAACGAGCTCCACACGACTCCGATGGGTTAATAGAGCCTTCTGATTCCAATCGATGCGTTTGTGTAAGAAAAATATCCATATTTAAAACGTTATAAAGGAAACCTGCCTTGAAGTCTTCCATTGTAACCCACGGCTGTTTAAGCCACAAGATGGCGCCAGCGTTAAGCACAGAAGTAGAACCGGTCAAGATAACTCGCAGTACCCGGATGAGCGGGTGTTATCTGGGAATAACATACCGCTGGAATGAGCGATTGACCAATCAGAATCAAGTATTTCACAGAGCCGTGTAATAATGATTAATAACATGCTCACCCCATCAGGACACAACTTACACTATCGCCCCGTAGAAGCTTTTTTTGTAAAAATAGGTTAACGATTGCGTCATAACCAACGGGACTCTGTCGCACAGTAGAGAAATTACCGTATAGACTGGAGGAGACGCTCACAGGCAATATTTACTGTCTATGAGGCCGTCAGGGGGGACGTGGAGACAGAGTCAAGAGAGAAGAAAGGGGAGAAGCCGATAGTGAGCGATAAGGGGCCCTTTCCGCCCTTTTTTTTGAATGAGAAAGCTAATGGTAATTTTTTGATGTACCAACAAAGCCTGAATAGGTTGGTTTGGTTTTGTCAACTCTAAACTGTAACCCTGAGTTTGTTAAACTGCCATCATGGGACAGGCCCCAGGTGTCCAGATGTTTCTCATTTTATGGCTGTTATTATTGCGGCGTGCAGCTGCAGATCCCGTGGAGTGGATGCTTTTCATATTTCAGTAGATCTACAGGACAGGCCAAAAGTTTGGACACATTACTCTCTGTAATGTTTTTGAAAGAAGTTTCTTCTGCTCATCAAGCCTGCATTTATTTGATCAAAAATACAGAAAATGTTTTAATATTGTGATAAATTGTTTTTCAATGTATTCTACTTTAAATGATGATTTATTTCTGTGATCAGAGCTGAATGTTCAGGATGGTTCCTCCAGTCTTCAGTGATCACGATCCGTCAGAAATCATTCTCAGATGAGGATTCATTATGAGTGTCGGAGACCGTTCTGCTGATTAATATATCTGAGGAATAAAAGGTTCAAAAGAACTGCATTTATTCTAAATAAAAACAGATTTTCAAATAATATAAATCTTCTTTACTATCAATTTTAATCAATTTAACACATCCTTGCTGAGTAAAATTATTGATTTATTTCACACACACAAAAAGACTGACCAGTCGTGTATATTGTTGATACAAAAGATTTCTATTTTTAACACATTTACTTCTTTTATTTTTTTTTACTTTTTATTCATTAAAGTATTATAAAAAAGTATCACAGGTTATGAAAAAATATTAATTAGCAGAACTGTTTCCAACTTTGAAAATGAATCCTCCTATTAGAATGATTTCTAAAGGATCATGCGACACCATAGACTGTAAAAAAATATGGCCGTAGTGCCGATAAGCCGTTCTGAAGCTTAAAGTAGAGTTGAGCTGGGCGTCGCCATCTTGCGAGCGAGTCATCGCGTGTCAATCCTGGATAACAGAAAATGGCCAAAAAGGCGGGATGTGGGCGGAGCTTAGGTGACGTAATGACTATAGACGGCGGATAAATGGCTATCCACCTGTCACTCAAAGTAACCACGCCCTTAATTATGCAGAACTTTAAGGCTTTATATAACGCAAACGAATGAGTTATAAACACATTCACCCCCCTCACAGTCGTCATGAAGGGCAAAATTAGCCGTATAGACCAACAGCACAATGTGTCCCAGGCTGTAAACATGTTTTATTCTGCTGTAAAGCTGGGCATTTTAACATGAGCTCAGTGAGATTCTGCTCCTTCTGGAGCCGCTCTAGTGGCCAGACGAGGAACTGCAGTTTACATTACTGTATTTGCTTCAAGAGAGACCGCGGGAGGAGCCGCTTGTGTGACACTGAAGACTGGAGGAATCATCCTGAAAATTCAGCTTTGATCACAGAAATAAATCATCATTTAAAGTATAATAAATTGAAAACCAAATATTTTAAGTTGTAATGATATATCACTGTATTTCTGCATTTTTGATCAAATAAATGCAGGCTTGATGAGCAGAAGAAACTTCTTTCAAAAACATTACAGAGAGTAATGTGTCCAAACTTTTGGCCTGTAGTGTGTGTGTGTGTGTGTGTGTGTGTCAACTTAGCTTGAATTTGGGTTACTCCATTTTAACACAAACACTGAATACACTCCGAACCAAATGTGCTGGTAACGTATATCTGTGCTTGTTTTGTGTGAACTCGTCACCAGATGAACTGGTTTAGATTGGCCCAGTTGTGTTTGGCAGCGTGTGTGTTGATAGTTTGATGTGTTTTTGATATCATCCGTTATCTCTCCGCCTGAAGGTCATGATTTGCACCAGGGCTGGGTTTTTTTTAAATCATTTTGAATAATTTATACCCCGACCACGAGCAGCGTGACGAAGCACTTCTACACTAGGGATGGGCTTTTCCTTTGAGTCCTCATACAGTCACGTGTCGTCTGCTTGTCAGAGTATATATATATATATATACACACACAAATTAGGTTAGAAAAATGGCTTTATAAAGATAAAAATCCCCATAATATATCGACCAATTAATGTTATCGATTAAAATTGTGTTGATTTCTTTTGAACAGCTGTGTATATTTTATCTATTTTTTCCATGAATATAGCATTACAGATGGACTGGTGTCTGAAGGTCTGAGATAAACGTGTGTGTGGGCATGTTTTTGTGACATATGAGGACACAAATGTGTATAATGTCATGGGTATGACACAGGTATTACAGGAGAGGGTGAAATATGAGGACATTACCCATGGCCCCACTTTTCAAAAGGCTTATAAATCACACAGGAGGAGTTTTTATGAGAAAGTAAAAATGCAGAATGTTTCCTGTGACGGGTAGGTTTAGGGGCTGTGTGTGTGTGTGTGTGTGTGTGTGTGTGTGTGTGTGTGTGTGTGTGTGTGTGTGTGTGTGTGTGTGTGTGTGTGTGTGTGTGTGTGTGAGTGAACGTCTGTCTCGTCCTGTTTTTCCTCCCTCTCATTCGGCGGTAAAAACATCAATTAGTGTTGAGGGAAGCGGTTGCCGTGACGACGGAAGCTGCTCATCAAGGACGGTGAAGTCCGTCCGTCATGCGTGAGTTTTGTTCGTCTGGGAAACATGAGCGAGAGTTTTGCTTTAAACAGCTGCAGACGATCAGATCAGGAGCGTGTGTGAATGAGTGTGTTAATGAGCGTGTGTGGATGAGTGTGTTAATGAGCGTCTGTGGATGAGTGTGTTAATGAGTGTGTGTTGATGAGTGTGTGTTAATGAGTGTGTGTTGATGAGTGTGTTAATGAGTGTGTGTTGATGAGTGTGTTAATGAGTGTGTTTTGATGAGTGTGTTAATGAGCGTGTGTGGATGAGTGTGTTAATGAGTGTGTGTGGATGAGTGTGTTAATGAGTGTGTGTGTGTGTGTGTGTGTGTGTGTGTGTGTGTGTGTGTGTGTGTTAATGAGCGTCTGTTGATGAGTGTGTTAATGAGCGTGTGTGGATGAGTGTGTTAATGAGTGTGTGTGGATGAGTGTGTTAATGTGTGTGTGTGTGTGTGTGTGTGTGTGTGTGTGTGTGTGTGTGTGTGGATGAGTTTATTAATGAGTGTGTGTGGATGAGTGTGTTTATGAGCGTGTGTGGATGAGTGTGTTAATGAGTGTGTGAATGAAGCTTCTCTGAGTCACTGCACAATCCATTTGTTTTGAAGGACAGCAACAGTAACCGATGTGGGCGGAGCTAGCTTAAGTGTTTCATCCTAAAAACACACACACACACACACACACTTTTGTTTTTGTGACATATGGGGACATTCCATAGGCGTAGTGGTTTATATACTGTACAAACCATATTTTATATCCCCTTACACTGCCCCTAAACCTACCCATTACACACACACACTCTGCCGCTTAACCTACCCATTACACACACACACTCTGCCGCTAAACCTACCCATTACACACACACACTCTGCCCCTAAACCTACTGATCGGGACTGGGGATTGAAACTGTTTCCCATCAACGAGGAATTCCCAGTAAGCGCGGGTCATAAGCTGGCGTTGATTAAGTCTCTGCCCTTTGTACACACCACCCGTCGCTACTACCGATTGGGTGGTTTAGTGAGGTCCTTGGATCGGCCCCGCCGGAGCTCCTCGCGGTACCCATTACACACACACACTCTGCCCCTAAACTTACCCATTACACACACACACACACACACTGCCCCTAAACCTACCCATTACACACACACACTCTGCCCCTAAACTTACCCATTACACACACACACACACACACACTCTGCCCCTAAACCTACCCATTACACACACACACACACACACTCTGCCCCTAAACCTACCCATTACACACACACACACACACACACACACGCACACACACACACACACATATTTCACCCTCCCCTGTAATACCTGTGTCATACCCATGACATTATACACATTTGTGTCCTCATATGTCACACAAACATGCCCACACACACACACTCACTTCCCCTAAACCTACCCATCTCTCTCTCTCTCTCTCACACACATACACCCACACACACACACACTTAATTTTATTTACTTTGTGTTTTTATATTTTATTTGTGACTGTATCCTGTAGTGACGGAACGAATAAACAAACAAATATGATGTCAGATGTTCCTCGTTTCTGCTAGATCACATGATCTCGGTTACAAATCCTCAGGATAAACCACCGTCTGCAAGGCCTGTGTGTGTGTGTGTGTGTGTGCGTGTGTGCGTGTGTGCGTGTGTGCGTGCGTGCGTGCAGGACCTTATTTAACCCGCACACACAGATCTGGAACTCCGAGGGCCAATCTGTGAGGAATCCTGTCTGTGCTATAAATATCGGCGTGTGTGTGGGGTGTGTCTCCGTCCCTCTGAACACAGACACACACACACACACACACACACACACACACACACACACACACACACACACACACTGCCTGTGTATGTGTGCAGACCTGTGTTTCTCCGGGCCGGACCGTGTTGATGTTGGCTGTCAGGGCCGCACTTCTCCCGGCTTTCATTAATCGTGGGAGTCCTGAACTTCATTTATATTCCGCGGTCGTGTGCGGAGTCAGAGATGTTCTTTGATATGAATAAGCTTCTGTTTCCAGGCCGAGTATCCGAGATGACTCATGAGCCGAGAGCCGGGTTTTCCTCATGCTTCCCAAAACATTCCTCACTTTTCCAGCGCGACGATGCCATTAGCAAATACTCAATAATAATAATCATACAACAATAAACCTCCCTCATCATCATTATCGTCTGTGATGCCACCTGGAGTCTAACGCTCATCATGTGGAGCAGATTAATTATTTTAAAAATTAACTTAAAATAGTTGTATTATTTTGATAAATATATATATATATATTTTAAATCAAAGACACACACAAACACTCACTCACTCACTCAATCACACACTCACTCACTCACACACTCAATCACACACTCACTCACTCACTTACTCACTCAGACACTCACTCACTCACTCACTCAGACACTCACTCACTCACTCACACACTCACTCACTCACTCAGACACTCAGACACTCACTCACTCACTCACTCACTCACTCACACACTCACTCACTCACTCAGACACTCAGACACTCACTCACTCACTCACTCACTCACACACTCACTCACTCACTCACTCAGACACTCAGACACTCACTCACTCACTCACACACTCACTCACACACTCAATCACACACTCACTCACTCACTTACTCACTCAGACACTCACTCACTCACTCAGACACTCACTCACTCACACACTCACTCACTCACTCAGACACTCAGACACTCACTCACTCACTCACTCACTCACTCACACACTCACTCACTCACTCACTCAGACACTCAGACACTCACTCACTCAGACACTCACTCACTCAGACACTCACTCACTCACTCACACACTCAGACACTCAGACACTCACTCACTCACTCACACACTCAGACACTCACTCACTCACTCACACACACTCACTTACTCACTCACTCACTCACTCACTCACTCACTCACTCACACTCACTCACTCATTCACTCACACACACACAC
>NC_090177.1:3362482-3504982 GCF_024679245.1 Pseudorasbora parva | reverse complement strand
AAAAAATGGCGGCACAAAATGGCTTCTTCACTGGAGTGTGTGTAGGTAGAAACGGCTCATTCTAAGGTAATAAAAACATAACACTTCATTATGTGAGGTCTTTATACTCTATATGTGTATTATATTGCATTTCTGTGAAATAGACCCTCATAAATATTACACACTGCACCTTTAGGTGTAAAAATTCTTAACCAAAACATAATTTTCAGTCAAAAATGACCAAAGAGCACCAGAGAATTAATCTGAATTTGGCAACCTGACTATTTACTTCATTCAATTTTGTTTCTGGCCACAAGCAATTTGTCACAAAGCTGGCATTGTGGACTGTAGCATAACTTTATTACAAACTAGATTAGTAGCCAAGATAGAGCAGAGGTCAAATATTTGTGTTTGTCTGGCTTGTGCATATTCAAGTTTTGTTTTGTGTTAAGTTGTCAAATACGGATAAGAGAACAAATAAAAAAGCTATTACTCAACCTTAAATCGTCATCAGAATAATCCTAATACTGTTATATTCAGCACTCACAGACATGCATAAGGACACTCTGTACTGCCAGTACTGCATCTTGCAAAAATGTGGTTGTGTGAGACAGTAGAGAGTAGTTAGCGCTCTGTAGAGAAGTTTGTCCGTTTAGGGCTACCGTAGAAAAAATGGCGGCACAAAATGGCGTCTTCACTATACCCGCGGTGTGTGTGTAGATAGAAACGGCTCATTCTAAGGTAATAAAAACATAACGCTTCATTATGTGAGGTCTTTATACACCACTGAAAACATAGTTATTATGTGTATTATATTGCATTT
The DNA here is from genome assembly GCF_024679245.1 of Pseudorasbora parva. Taxonomy (NCBI): domain Eukaryota; kingdom Metazoa; phylum Chordata; class Actinopteri; order Cypriniformes; family Gobionidae; genus Pseudorasbora; species Pseudorasbora parva. The sequence goes on along the minus strand of NC_090177.1, from coordinate 3,504,180 downwards.
CTGTCAAATAGACCCTCACACTGCACAGATTACACACTGCATCTTTAAGTAAAAAAAATCTAAACCAAAACATTACAATTTTTAGTCAAAAGAGCACCAGAGAATTCATCTGAATTTGGCAACCTGACTATTTACTTCATTCAATTTTGTTTCTGGCCACAAGCAATTTGTCACAAAGCTGGCATTGTGGACTGTAGCATAACTTTATTACAAACTAGATTAGTAGCCAAGATAGAGCAGAGGTCAAATATTTGTGTTTGTCTGGCTTGTGCATAGTCAAGTTTTGTTTTGTTTTGTGTTAAGTTGTCAAATGCGGATAAGAGAACAAATAAAAAAGCTATTACTCAACCTTAAATCGTCATCAGAAAAATCCTAGGACTGTTATATTGAGCACTCACAGACATGCAGAAAGACGTTACATGTGGTTTTTATTGGTTGTATTTTTGACATCCATTAACCACGGGTGTAGCTCATTGTGTTAAAACACGTGCACAACCAGAGACTGACACACTCTAATAGTGTTAAAGGGTTACTTCAGCGATTAGCATATGGCTTTGTATCAGTAGAAACCCTGGAGTATATTCAAATGATTGTGCTTTCCCCCCTCATATCTCCCTGAGACAAGAGATTTATGCATTTTATATCTGGAAAAATTCCTCCTATGACGCAAATTACGATTTTTGCATCATAGGAGGAATGTTTGGCCAAAGGCTAAAGACTACAGCCAGCCGAGGGAGCCATTTCCGCATGTTTTGAACCCGCGCATGAGGGATGGAGATCACACTCACAGCTCAGCTCAGCTCAGGCACTCATTTAAACGGAGCTATGGTGAGCAATGTAAGTCTTTTAACTTCTCAAATTAATTTCTATGAAAGTTAAGCTTGCAAAGGCATGAACTGAAACGCGCCAGACTGAACTCGCGTTGTGAATGTATGCCGCGAGTGTAGTCGTGATTACCTCAGCTCTCATCATGAGCTCATCAGCTCATTTATCTCACTCCTGCAGTTAGTGCTCAGTGCTGTGATACTCGCGCGGAGACTCACTCATTATATTGAACACACACGTTCAGTTTTTAATTGTAGTGTCTTCTCTAACTCAGTCACAGTAATCAAGTTGGTGGCGTTGGGGAATGGCACAGAGCAGCAAAGCATTCTGGGAATTGTAGTCTTTCATCCCCATGGGACAAAAATACATTTTCTGTCTTTTCTCAGTCTAGAAGACACCAAATTCGAAAATAATTTCACATTTCTACTACATTAATGAGCCAGTTTAAATACAGATTCATCTTCCCAGCGCTGAAGTACCCCTTTAACAAGTGTAGCATCTCTTATTTTTGTTTTATCACACGGCTCTGTGAAATACTTGCTTCTGATTGGTCAATCGCACATTCCAGCGGTATGTTATTTCCAGATAACAGCCGCTCATCCGGGTACTGCGAGTTATCTTGACCGGTTCTACTTCTGTGCTTAACGCTGGCGCCATCTTGTGGCTTAAACAGCCGTGGGTTACAATGGAAGACTTCAAGGCGGGTTTCCTTTATAACGTTTTAAATATGGATATTTTTCTTACACAAACGCATCGATTGGAATCAGAAGGCTCTATTAACCCATCGGAGTCGTGTGGAGCACGTTATTTGACGGACCGCTGCATTTAATGGACTTCAAACACAACTACAACTACTGCTGGGATTAACGTTAGCCTGGACTTTTTAAATATAACTCTGATTGTATTTGTCTGACAGAAGAATGTCATAAACACCTATAATGACCTGAGGGTGAGTAAATCATAGGCTTGGTTTCATTTTTGGGTGAACTAACCCTTTCAGCATTCATTCTCAACATTTAGCAGCAATAGATACAGGCTTAAAGCAGGCTGGAGCTGTTTTTCTTCGCGGAAGCTTTGCGTAAGAGCTAATAAAATATTTAATCTCAAGACAATATTTAGTGTCTAATTTATTTGAGACTAGTAGGCGTGTAATAAGCGGGATAATGTCCACCCAGCCGGTTGTTATCTCAGAATAAACCCCTTCAGAGTGACGCTCCGCTTCGCCTCGGGGTCCTGATCACTCTGAAGGGGTTTATTCTGCGATAACAACCGGCTGGGTGAACATTATCCCTTACTTATTTTAAAGCACAACAATCGGATATCAGTCAAGTCAAAGTCAGCTTTATTGTCAATTCTACCACATGTTCAGTACATACAGAGATTTGGAGCGTACAGTTAGCACTAGACACTAACAGTCAACAAATACAGTTAAATTATATATAATGCAAACTAAAAGTATGTTAAACACAAAAACGTAAACTGCAGGTATAATAATAATATGATAATAATACTACACAGTAGTAGAGCACTACACAGATAATATGCATAATAATATAATATGAATAATAATAATATGCATAATAATTAGTTACTATTGTGTAGTAATAATAATAAAGATAATATTATGAGAGATTTATAAGTATACTGATATATAATATAGTATTTCATTTTAAGTTTCAATCAGAAAAATGCTTTAAAATGCCCTATTCCCCCCCCCCCCCGTTTTTTAATTTATTCAATACAACTTATTTGATATTACCTTGTTTTTTGTTTTTATTTTGTTGCATAGATTTATTTTATTGCGTTTTTGATGATGCAGTTATGATGATAGCATGCGTACTCTTTCTTTCCGGCATGTTTCCTGTCTGTGGTTTGAGCGGGGGAAGCGTTGCACACGTCAGACGGTGTATTGTTGTAACTGTAAGTTAACGTGGTGTTCTTGTGCTATTTTTATTTGGCAGGCCCGTGCGTGTTTGTTCCTGTACAGTGCGTTCCCTCACCTGGGTTAAATGTGCAGCGGCGGCGTATCAAAGCGAGGTTAAAGTCTGACGCACGACCACACATGCTGTTGATTTGAGCTTTGATCATTTGGTGAGTCGATAAAGCTCCTCTGTTGTAGTGATTTGTGCATTTAGTGTTTGTGCAGCATTCCTGACCCATTTGATATCTAAAGCTGGAATATCATATACTTGCGTAATGTTTTTCTATTTCTGCCATATTGTGTGCTAGTAAGCTATTCTGAGATATTCTCCCTCTCAGGCCACGCCTCTCCACGAGAAGCCCCTCCCCTCAATCACAAGCCCCTCCCCTTCCCCGTTACATCATGGACTGGAGTAGCACATGGTTTCTTCCAAAAAAGTGATCAGTTGACTTCACTTAATCATTATTATGCAAAGGGTTTCCTCACTTTTTTAGGTAAAGTAATTAGTAAAAGTAAGTAAATAAACTGTAAATGCGTATTACATTTTTTTTTAATTGCCAAGTTCACGCAACCTAATATTATGAAGTAAATACATTTAATGCATACAATTGAAAGTGGAATTGTATAAAATTAAGTAAATACATTTTAAGGCAATGGGTTTTCTCAACTATAAATGCATAATTTTAAAAACTGTGTTGAATTGTCAAGTTCACACAATTACATTTTTTTCAACTATGCATGACATTAGGTCAATAAATTCCACATGACTTAATTTTTTCAATCTTTGTGCATTAAGTTTATTTACTTAATGTGAGAAACTTAAATTATTAAGTATATAAAGTTAATGCGTAAAATTGAGGGGAAAAAAAGTTATGTGGAATAGTCAAGTTTACACAACTTAAAGTTATTAAAGTAAATAAACTATGTTGACTTGTGTAGAATTGTCAAGTTCACAATAAACTTGGATAAAACAACTCTAAATCGCAAATCATATCGTTTCCATCAACGATACATATCGGCATATTTTTATATCGCAATATATAGTTTAACGATATATCGTTACACCCCTAATTATTTGTGTGTAAATGAGCGATGGTTTGTCTAGATGCGACCCTTATTCATCGTCTGGTGTCGTTTAAAGCCCTCTGAAGCTGCACTGAAACGGTCATTTGGACCTTGAGCCGTTTGAGGCCCATTGAAGTCCATTATATGGAGAAAAATCCTGGAATGATTTACTCAAAAACCTTCATTTCTTTCCCATTGAAGAAAGAAAGACATGGACAACTCGGGTGACATAAGGGTGAAGAAATGATCAGCAAAAGGTTATTTAAAAGTCAATATTTCACGTTATGTTGTTGAAAAGTAACTTTCCTGTTTAAATAAAGGTAATACAGGGTATCCGCGCGGTCTTGAAAAGTCTTAAAAGGTGATAAATCAATTTTGTGAAAATTAAGACCCTTATAAAGTATTAAAAAGTCTTATCAAGGCTTTATAAAGTCTTACATTTTGAAAGTATTTTGTTCAAGCTTTGTCAAAAGAGTTTGACTCCAAAAAGTCTTTATGAATATATTTATTTTCATCCCCATAAGTATTAAAAAACAACGGGGCGCTCAGTCTGAGATCGGCTCGGAGCGCGCGCGCCAGGGATGGACATTAGCGCCGCCACCAGCCAAATGCGGCTGATTTAGAGCTGTGGCGGGTAAAGTCGCTTCACCTACCGAGCTGTTTCACCTCTTTGTAAACTTTGTTCAATGCATGCGAGTGCTGCCGTATGTGCGCATATGACCAGTCGTTTTCTCCGTCATCACTCGCGTGAGTCTCACAGTCTCGCGAGTCTCACAGCACGCAAATATTGAGTTCTCTTTCAAGTCTTGCGCTTAAACGGACAAACTCACACAAGAAGTATGTCAACATGTCCATCTTGATGAGTATCCAAGCAGACATCGTCTGAATATGCCTTAAGTGAACTGTATAGTGTGCACAGTCGAGAAAGACGAGCATATCCCTGCCTCAGCTCTTAAAGGCGCAGTAGCCTTTACTGCTGCCTGAGTGATGTCCTTATATTTAGTTTGACATTAAATATCTTTTGTAAGTTTAATAAGGATTAATCTTTCATTTAAACAGTTAGATATGCAGTTATTTTACATTTGATTACTTTATTTAATTCCTGTACCTTTCTGCAGGCCAGTAGGCATGTGCATTATTATTTAATGAACACATGAGTGCGGTCGAGTTAAACATTTTAGTTTGAATTTTATTTTTCGGCTTTGGTTTCTTCTTTTTTTGTTTCGGCCAAGAATTTTGTTTTTGGTGCGTCCCTACTGACAATGTTCTGCTCGGTATGTTGTCAACACGCTTCAAAGATGCCAAAACTAATAGTTTCATTCTTGGGACTAAAAACCATAAAACTGGAAGCCATAAAAGACCACAAATCATCGTGAAAATGTCAGTATTTCATTGAGACTTGAGATTAAATAAACTGCTTAAGTATTGTAGAGCTTGTAGTATTAATAGGTTAAAAACAAAAAAGTGGCTGGTAAAAACATTGAGTGGTAGACTTTGTAAAAAGTTAATTTCCATCCCGGGCGAGCGCCGTCTACGGGTGACGTCATGTATTTTGTGAAATGCGCGGTTAGGTGATGTGTCGCCGTCCATATGCTGTAAAACAGATAAGCAATATAAACAATACAAAATTGCCCTACGATAGAGATTTTAAGTCTACATTCGACTACAACTGTTTATTGAAGGTTTGTTACCGATTAGAACTTGAAGTGCGATGAGGTCTTAAAATATTTTGAGAAGGTCTTTAAAAAGTCTTAAAAAGGTATTGAAATTAACTTCAGGATTCCTGCATATACCCTGTAATATATAAGTTCAGAGTGATTAAAATCTGCAATCTCAACTGATTGGGATTTACAGTGTAAGCTTTACACCGAGCTGCATTATGTTATAAAGTCTTAGCCCTACCCTTAACAGTAAAGTATGAGCGGTTTATTGAAGTTTTGAGTTTTTTGGTTTTATTGGCTATTTCTCGGGTTGTGAATGTACGGTTAAAAACCTCAGGATCGATTCTGAAATTCTCCGAATCGTTGCTGCATTCAGAGAATCTGTTTTTTTCCCCGTTTTGTTTCTTTTTTCTCTCCCACCCCTACGGTTTGTCACAGTGAGAGTTTTGCACACGCCCTGAACTTTCCTAAACGTTTACTTTTTTGGAAAATTATGGCCTTTGTTGCTCAAGTGTGGAATGCTTACGCACATTCCTGCTCTGTCGTTCCAGTCGCAGAAAATAATCCATTGCAAGTGCGGGTTAGATGATCTTCCCCATCAGATCTGGAGTTGGAGTGTGTGTGCTTTAAGAGCAGGGAAGACATGTTGGGACCTTTTTGACAGACTCGGCTCCGCCTGCAGGTTTTTTAGCGAGCCGTTCCTTTCCCTAAACGGGCCCCTCCGACGGGATTTAGGGCCCCCATTCCTCTATAAGCCGCGAGCTGCTCCCTCCCGCCCCGTTTTTTGTCCTCTTGCCAGCTACGAACAAGCCTTTTCTTTTCCTAGCGAGTGCTTAAAAACAAGGTCTAAAGTTCAGAGTCTCTGATGTGCAGATCTGGGTCAAGTCTAGCATTCGGAAAGCCTTTTCTCCGAAGCGGAGCCGCGGCTTTTTCTTCCCTCCATGGCCTGCGATTGGTAAGTGCTGCATGTTGGGAAAAGCGCTGCGTGTCGTGGGATCGGTTGCTTAACTTGCTTATCGGATCTGGGATCAGTTTTGGCTTGATGTTGGTGAAGGTGTGCTTTAACACTGGCGTTGAGTTACAGCGATAACTGTTTTACTGCCCGCTGGACCTAAAGCCTCTGGATTACTGTTACACCAAACATCTGACATTATCGAATCAAAAGTCTGAATAATACTAGTGTTACACTGCAAAAAATGCTCTTCTTATTTAGTGTTTTTGTCTAAATATCTAACAATTCTTAAATCAAGATGCATTTACTAGATAAGTAAAATGACATAAGATATTTTTGCTTGTTTTCTGGGGTAAAAAATATCTAAATGAAGTGAGTTTTTGCTTAAAACAGGCAAAATGATCTGCCAAAGGGGTGAGAAAAATAATCTTATTTCTGTTTGGAAACAAGAAACAAGATTTCAATCAGAAATAAGATTATTTTTCTCACTCCATTGGCAGATCATTTTGCCTGTTTTAAGCAGAAACTCACTTCATTATGATTTTATTTTCAACAAAACAAGCAAAAATATCTTATGTCGTTTTACTTATTTAGTAAATAAGAATTGTTAGATATTTAGACTAGAAACAAGACAAAATTATATGTATATGAATACAAATATATATATATAATAGTATATGAATTCATGTCATTTGTGACTTTAACAGTTTAACAGTTTGGACTTATAATATTGTAAAAATTCTGGGATATTCCACTATAAAGCAGATGTTTTCTATGTGAAATATGGGTGTAGCGATACACAAAAGTGACTCTGTACAGCAGGGGAGAGAGAACATATATAACATTACTTTATTTTCTATTAAACACTGTTTTACTAAACAAATTGCGTCTGTCCTTAAATTAATTCAATTATAACTCAAAGTTTCTTAAAGATAATGCTGTAAACTATAGGGAGCCCTTACTCACACATTACCGTAATATTAAACAGAGCTCAAACTATTAGCCAAAATTCAGCTGATATTCATGTTCAGATATAATAATCAACACTCTAATAACTCAGTGTGTGCAAACATGTAAATGTCGCATAAGGCAGTTTTTGTATTAACTTCTAAATCTAATTATACATATTTTTTTTTTTCAATTCGATGTTGACATAAGATAATTTATACACTGTCTGTCATTTATTTAAACATACATTAATAATCCAGACATCAGTAACAGGTTCAGTAGAATATAGAGAATATATATAGGCTAATATAGTGAATATATAGGCTAATGTAATGAATATATAGGCTAATAGTGAATATATAGGCTAATATAATGAATATATAGGCTAATAGTGAATATATAGGCTAATGTAATGAATATATAGGCTAATATAGTGAATATATAGGCTAATATAGTGAATATATAGGCTAATAGTGAATATATAGGCTAATGTAATGAATATATAGGCTAATATAGTGAATATATAGGCTAATAGTGAATATATAGGCTAATATAGTGAATATATAGGCTAATATAGTGAATATATAGGCTAATATAGTGAATATATAGGCTAATATAGTGAATATATAGGCTAATGTAATGAATATATAGGCTAATATAGTGAATATATAGGCTAATATAGTGAATATATAGGCTAATATAGTGAATATATAGGCTAATAGTGAATATATAGGCTAATGTAATGAATATATAGGCTAATAGTGAATATATAGGCTAATATAGTGAATATATAGGCTAATAGTGAATATATAGGCTAATGTAATGAATATATAGGCTAATATAGTGAATATATAGGCTAATGTAATGAATATATAGGCTAATAGTGAATATATAGGCTAATATAGTGAATATATAGGCTAATAGTGAATATATAGGCTAATATAGTGAATATATAGGCTAATATAGTGAATATATAGGCTAATATAGTGAATATATAGGCTAATATAGTGAATATTTAGGCTAATATAGTGAATATATAGGCTAATGTAATGAATATATAGGCTAATAGTGAATATATAGGCTAATGTAATGAATATATAGGCTAATATTATGAATATATAGGCTAATATAGTGAATATATAGGCTAATGTAATGAATATATAGGCTAATAGTGAATATATAGGCTAATGTAATGAATATATAGGCTAATAGTGAATATATAGGCTAATATAGTGAATATATAGGCTAATATAGTGAATATTTAGGCTAATATAGTGAATATATAGGCTAATGTAATGAATATATAGGCTAATAGTGAATATATAGGCTAATATAGTGAATATATAGGCTAATATTATGAATATATAGGCTAATATAGTGAATATATAGGCTATAGGCTAATATAGTGAATATATAGGCTAATATAGTGAATATATAGGCTAATATAGTGAATATATAGGCTAATATAATGACTAAATAGGCTAATATAGTGAATATATAGGCTAATATAATGACTATATAGGCTAATATAGTGAATATATAGGTTAATATAGTGAATATATAGGCTATAGGCTTATATAGTGAATATATAGGCTAATATAATGAATATATAGGCTAATATAGTGAATATATAGGCTAATATAGTGAATATATAGGCTATAGGCTAATATAGTGAATATATAGGCTAATATAGTGAATATATAGGCTAATATAGTGAATATATAGGCTAATATAGTGAATATATAGGTTAATATAGTGAATATATAGGCTAATATAGTGAATATATAGGCTATAGGCTAATATAGTGAATATATAGGCTAATATAATGAATATATAGGCTAATATAGTGAATATATAGGCTAATATAGTGAATATATAGGCTATAGGCTAATATAGTGAATATATAGGCTAATATAGTGAATATATAGGCTAATATAGTGAATATATAGGCTAATATAATGAATATATAGGCTAATATAATGAATATATAGGCTAATATAGTGAATATATAGGCTAATATAGTGAATATATAGGCTAATATAGTGAATATATAGGCTAATATAGTGAATATATAGGCTAATATAGTGAATATATAGGCTAATATAGTGAATATATAGGCTAATATAATGAATATATAGGCTAATATAGTGAATATATAGGCTAATATAATGAATATATAGGCTAATATAATGAATATATAGGCTAATATAGTGAATATATAGGCTAATATAGTGAATATATAGGCTAATAGTGAATATATAGGCTAATATAATGAATATATAGGCTAATATAGTGAATATATAGGCTAATATAGTGAATATATAGGCTATAGGCTAATATAATGAATATATAGGCTAATATAGTGAATATATAGGCTAATATAGTGAATATATAGGCTAATAGTGAATATATAGGCTAATATAATGAATATATAGGCTAATATAGTGAATATATAGGCTAATATAGTGAATATATAGGCTATAGGCTAATATAGTGAATATATAGGCTAATATAGTGAATATATAGGCTATAGGCTAATATAGTGAATATATAGGCTAATATAGTGAATATATAGGCTATAGGCTAATATAGTGAATATATAGGCTAATATAGTGAATATATAGGCTATAGGCTAATATAGTGAATATATAGGCTATAGGCTAATATAGTGAATATATAGGCTAATATAGTGAATATATAGGCTAATATAGTGAATATATAGGCTAATAGTGAATATATAGGCTAATATAATGAATATATAGGCTAATATAGTGAATATATAGGCTAATATAGTGAATATATAGGCTATAGGCTAATATAATGAATATATAGGCTAATATAGTGAATATATAGGCTAATAGTGAATATATAGGCTAATATAATGAATATATAGGCTAATATAGTGAATATATAGGCTAATATAGTGAATATATAGGCTATAGGCTAATATAGTGAATATATAGGCTAATATAGTGAATATATAGGCTAATATAGTGAATATATAGGCTAATATAGTGAATATATAGGCTAATATAGTGAATATATAGGCTATAGGCTAATATAGTGAATATATAGGCTAATGTAGTGAATTTCCGTCTCTTTCCGCCGTTGAGACACTGATTGAGCGATTACACACACATGAAGCGTTTCAGTTGTAATGTATCCTCAACACACCTTCAGATGTTCATTCATGTTTATTCATTGACTATGACGATCACATTCACTCGCCTGTACAGTGATCAGTCACGCCACATTAAAGAGCAGCAAAACGGCATTTAGCGTTTGAATATCTGACTATATAATTCGTGTGGGAACTCGGATTGAAGTGTTTTCTGCGTTTAAAACGAGCTGTTAAAGATTGCAAGATTGGAAGCCCTGTACCGAAACGGTTCGGTACGAATATGTGTAACGTTACACCACTAATGTGAATATATAATAAGTTTCAGCATCATTACTCTAAAATCATTCTTATATGATGATTTGATGCTCAAGAAACATGTATGGTCCTTATCACTGTTAAAAACAGGATTCTTTGATGGAAGATCAGAGTCTTTACTGTCATTTTTATCAGTTTAATGTGTATTTATATATTCTGACTACAAGCAGAATGATTTTTTTTGCTGCCTGTCTGAACACAGCGTGTGTTTAAGTGAAGCTCATGGTTTTTTCAGTGGATGATTATGTATAAATCCATCTAATGTTTGAGTTCGGCGTCTCATCTTCTGATCTTTACATTTGAAGAGCGAACGCTTCATTTCCGATCGGTGTTTATGCACCGCATGACATCAGCCAATCAGCAGAGAGCTCATTTGCATAAAGACGGCCTTGATTGCGAGTGTGACCGAGAGGATGATCATGAACCTTGACTAGTATTCTGATGATAGTTATGGACGTCTTCAAACATCAGGGTTTTGTAATGTTCCTTGGATGCGTCACATTTTTTGGATGATATATTTGTGTTTTATGAAGCGTTGCTTTCTTTTCCCCCTCACTCTTGGAAGAAGCTTTTGTTTTGCACAGACCAAGTTGTTAGAAATAACTGGTTGAAACTGGTTACACAACTCTGGATCGAACTCAGAATATTCTGTGTCAGAAAAGTTGAATGTGGTTTATTCTTGAAGAACAGGGAAGTGAAAGCACAGTAACACAGGCTCACACAATTGTAGCACAAGAATAGTTACAATAGAAATTCTGTTACCATCTCTGAAATAACCACATGTAGTGCAGTTCATCATTTAAATAGGCATGTGACTGACAGAGCACACAAAATACTAACTCTAAATGTCACAGGCTGACCGGTTCATGATTGGTTACTGCTGTATCAGTAGCCAATGAGCTCTCTGCTCAAACTTCCAATACGTGGTCAGCATTTGTGGTTGCAGCTCACTTCCAGAAACCCTCCACCCTCCCCAACTCAGCCATAAAGTGGTAGGCCACGTAAAATCACAGAGCGGGGTCAGCGCATGCTGAGGGTCACCAACTTTCTGCAGTGCCAATATCTCCAGACCTCCAAACTTTTGTGGCCTTCAGATGAGCTCAAGAACAGCGTAGAGAGCTTCATGGAATGGGTTTGCATGGCCGAGCAGCTCATCCAAGCCTTACATCACCAAGAGCAATGCAAAGCGTGGGATGCAGTGGAGTAAAGCAGCCGCCACTGGACTCTAGAGCAGTGAGACGTGTTCTCTGAGTGACCAATCACGCTTCAGTCTGACAATCCCATGAACGAGTCTGGGTTTTGCGGCCGCCAGGAGAACAGGAATTGCCTGACTGCATTGTGCCAAGTGTAAAGTTTGGTGGAGGGGGGGTTTATGGTGTGGGGTTGTTTTTTTCAGGGGTTGGGCTTGGCCCCTTAGTTCCAGTGAAAGGAACTCTTAATACTTTAGCATACCAAGACATTTTGGACAATTTCATACTCCCAACTTTGTGGGAACAGTTTGGGGACGGCCCCTTCTTGTCCCAGCATGACTGCGCTCCAGTGCACAAAGCGTCGGTCCATAAAGACATGGATGAGCGAGTTTGGTGTGGAGGAACTTGTCTGGCCTGCACAAAGTCCTGAGCTCATCCCCTTTGGGATGAATTAGAGCGGAGACTGAGAGCCAGGCCTTCTCGTCCAACATCAGTGCCTGACCTCACAAATGAGCTTCAAGAAACCTTGAGGAAAACCTTCCTAAACCTTGAGGAAAGCCTTCCCAGAAGAGCTGAAGCGGTTAGAGAGGGTGGGCCGACTCCAGATTAAACCCTACGGATTAACAATGGGACGGCATTAAAGTTCATGAGCATGTAAAAACAGGCATCCCAAAACTTTTGGAAATATAGTGCATCAACGTTGTCATATTCATTAAAATGCCAAGCATGAGAGCTGTCATGACAGAAATGTTTTTAGACAAACGATTTCTTTATTTGCCAGATGTAAACAGACGGCAGGAACATAACACCGCTTGTTAACATCAAATGTTTACAAAGCCCAAAATCAATCCTCACAATCCAATCATCTATCTGTTTCAGTTGAGCATTTTATTATATATTAAATTTATTATGAACAAAAAAAATCAGATTTTTTTTTGTCACTTTGAGAGAAAAACTACACTGGAGAAAAATGTATGGATTTTACTTCAAATGTATTTAAAGAGAATTTTAGGGCGTTGTGAGCATTAGTGAGTAATCGAACTGCATGATAGATATCGTTATAGCATTGATATTATGATGCGAGTATCGCGGATATTAAGTATGGATCGTAGTTGATCCGTATGGGCAGATGCACTCCGGTTGAGAACGTGTGTGATTGCAAGATTAATTGCAAAGTTAAACCAACATAGAGTGAAAGTTTATCATGTGTTAGGTCGAGTCAGGCATCCAGAGCAAGAGGCCAAATTCAGTTCTCTTTCTTTTGACACGTGTCAAAATGCTTCTCTCGGCGAGTATCCTCCAAAACACAGTCGGTTAAGTGTGAACAACTGAGAAAAGAAACGGATGTGTGTTAATATGTGACCCTGGAGCCTAACATGAGTCGTGTGTGTATAACGGGTATATCTGTGGCGATAGACAACAATACATCGTATGGGTCAAAATGATCCAATTTTATTCTATGCCAAAAATCATTAGGATATTAAGATCATGTTCCATGAAGATATTGTCCCACCGTAAATATATCACAAATATATTATAAGTAGTAATATGCATTGCTAAGGACTTAATTTGCCCAACTTTAAAGCTCCACTGTGTGATATTTTTCCCATCTAGCGGTGTAAAGCTATATGACCATCCAGTGAATATTAGTTTCTGTTCCTCTCAATTCTGATTTCGTTTTAACTCCTACGGTGGCCGATTTAGTCCAAGATTAACATGGCAATCCCCATAGATATCCATAATAAAGGCTAGATGTCTTGTGCGCGCTGTTGGCCAATGGAGGTCGCCATCCGCAACCGGCGGCCATCTTGTCACAGGCAGCTCGCTCACTTGTAACAGTGTGGTTTAATGGTGCATGTACACTCAATTTTCAACCGATTTTCAAACTGTTTAGTTTGTTATAAACAGTGTTGCCACAGTTACTTTGAAAAAGTAATCTGATTACTGATTACTCCTTTAAAAAGTAACTTAGTTACTTTACAGATTACTTGATTTTAAAAGTAACTAAGTTAGATTACAAGTTACTTTATTAGTTACATTCAGCAGTTGCCGACAACACCCCTGCCGCCTCAACATAGAACTGACGACCGTTTTTGGCAACACACTTTATGCATTTATGCCCGAGCCTGACGGCCCCGACTTTTTTACGCCCCTTTTTTTAGGCTTCTCCTTCGTTTCATATTTATTTTAATAATTAAAATGAACAATGAGATGTGCTGGTGGAAACAACATGAGACCATGATAGCTTGCGCCACTGTCAAGATATGGCTCGCGCAGGGTTAAAGAGTCCGCTTCTTCAGTGCAGCTGCTAGAGTTATGGCCTTTTTACAACTGATTCCTTCATTCATTTTCTCTGATCAGGTAGGCCTATCTATCTGATTGCGAAATGACCAGGAGTAGGCCTAAATGCCTTCCGAGAGTCTTTCGAGACGTATTTAATTCCGATCACTCAAACAAACCAATTCAGAAGGTGCATGAAAGCATTTCAGATGAAACCGGACAAATGTAAATGTATTGGTTGTTTAAACCACGTGTGTAAATTTTACTCCTGGCAAATAATTAAAAAATAAATGTGTGAGAGCGTGTTATGTTGTAGTCAGATAGATATGATGGTGCTACTGCAACATCGCTGCAAATGAGTAAAGCAAGCCAACGCATGGCCGTAAATGAAACTTTAAAATAAGTCACACAAAACACAATCATCTTCAATATAAAATAATGAGACTAATGATCTTACCAGTGCTTAGGTCGCTCTCTCTCATATTGCGATCTTTGAATTTGAAATGAGCTGCTGAATAAAATGCTGGAATCTTTTGCTTTGATGTGATCTCTGTTAAATGAGCATATACCGCGGGAATTGAAGATCGGATTTATATTAATTTTGCTGAAGTGTAAGGTTGGCTATAAGAACCTGCATGTCCTTTTTTTTGTTTTTTTTAAGATTGTGTAGCCCGTTTCGTTTTTTTGAGCGCCGTTGCGAGCAGTAGGCTAATCTATCAGCTGCCTCAGCTCGTCAAAAATGCCTTAGTGGTGGTATAATAACTAGCCTACTTTGTTTTTAATGTCAAAGTAGTTATATTTCGTTTCGTTTCTTTATTAAGTTCATTTAGAAAAATGTTTAGAGCAATTTTTTGTTTGTTAAATTAAAGTTTTATTTTTGTATGTGACGACCCAGTGAGTTAACCGCATGTTTAATAGCCTAGTCTCTCAAACCAACTCTTGAATTGTCTTGCCTATATAAACTTTAATTTAACAAACAAAAAATTGCTCTGAACATTTTTCTTAATAAGGTTAATAAAGAAACGAAACGAAAAATAACTACTTTGACATTAAAAACAAAAAACAATGTAAAAAAAAAATTAAATAAATAAATAAAAAACAGGCTCCAGCCCGACTCGGGCTGAGAACTTTGATAAGCTGTCGGTTTTTACTAAGGAAAATGACTAAAATAGTAACTCACAGTGACTTGGATAAGTTACTTTAATCTGATTACTGGTTTGGAAATAGTAACGCGTTAGATTACTCGTTACTGGAAAAAAGTAGTCAGATTAGAGTAACGCGTTACTGGCATCACTGGTTATAAACGTCAGACACTACATACTTATAAATAATTATAACCATGGACTTCAATATGAAAGTAACATTGAACAGAACAGAGGTGCAATAAAAAAGGTATTTATGTTAAATCAATACATAGGCTACTGAAACTGTGTACCGAATGGCAACATGAGAAATTAATTAATTATATATATATATATATATTCCTGTAAAAAAAACGTTCCATTGTAGTCTATGGAGTTGTCGCAACTCTCTCTCTATATGGCTCTAGGCTACACCATTCATGCTACACAATTCACGATTGCAAATTCGACTTGTGTTATTAACAATATCATAAATCATAAATATCAACTACTACAGAAAGCTCAGTTTGACCCCAGTATGTTTCTTCTGTGAGTTTATATCGCTGCTCAGCTGTTTTGATTTCTCCACGAATGTCTCTCAGAGACGGGCAGCGCGAGCCTCAACGCGACTAACGTACCAGAGGCAGAGAGACACTCATCAGTCGCTGATTACATTCAATATAATAAAAAATAATAAAAAAATCGGAATCATTCTCGCGTTTCTGGTTATTTTTATATTTTATTTGTCCCAGACAAAGAATGTCAGCCCTTGGCTTCGGCTACAGACAGCACTGTATTCTCCTGACCAATGGTTTGTCTGTGTGTGTATTCTCCTGACCAATGGTTTGTCTGTGTGTGTATTCTCCTGACCAATGGTTTGTCTGTGTGTGTATTCTCCTGACCAATGGTTTGTCTGTGTGTGTATTCTCCTGTGACCAATGGTTTGTCTGTGTGTGTATTCTCCTGACCAATGGTTTGTCTGTGTGTGTATTCTCCTGACCAATGGTTTGTCTGTGTGTGTATTCTCCTGACCAATGGTTTGTCTGTGTGTGTATTCTCCTGACCAATGGTTTGTCTGTGTGTGTATTCTCCTGACCAATGGTTTGTCTGTGTGTGTATTCTCCTGACCAATGGTTTGTCTGTGTGTGTATTCTCCTGACCAATGGTTTGTCTGTGTGTGTATTCTCCTGACCAATGGTTTGTCTGTGTGTGTGTTCTCCTGACCAATGGTTTGTCTGTGTGTGTATTCTCCTGACCAATGGTTTGTCTGTGTGTGTATTCTCCTGACCAATGGTTTGTCTGTGTGTGTATTCTCCTGACCAATGGTTTGTCTGTGTGTGTATTCTCCTGTGACCAATGGTTTGTCTGTGTGTGTATTCTCCTGACCAATGGTTTGTCTGTGTGTGTGTTCTCCTGACCAATGGTTTGTCTGTGTGTGTATTCTCCTGACCAATGGTTTGTCTGTGTGTGTATTCTCCTGACCAATGGTTTGTCTGTGTGTGTTCTCCTGACCAATGGTTTGTCTGTGTGTGTGTTCTCCTGACCAATGGTTTGTCTGTGTGTGTATTCTCCTGACCAATGGTTTGTCTGTGTGTGTATTCTCCTGACCAATGGTTTGTCTGTGTGTGTATTCTCCTGACCAATGGTTTGTCTGTGTGTGTATTCTCCTGACCAATGGTTTGTCTGTGTGTATTCTCCTGTGACCAATGGTTTGTCTGTGTGTGTATTCTCCTGTGACCAATGGTTTGTCTGTGTGTGTATTCTCCTGTGACCAATGGTTTGTCTGTGTGTGTGTTCTCCTGACCAATCTGTGTGTGTATTCAGAGGCAGAGCAACGGCCTTTCAATATAACAATAAATAACTACGTTAATGCGCGGTAAAATGATTGTCGGCGTTAATTAATTAATGCGTTAACATGATAATAATGCGTTAACTTGCCCAGCCCTACTTTTTAGTTTTTTTTAGTTTTTTATTAATATTTTTTAGAGTTCATCATCATATGTCGTTTCTTCTCGAGCCTGATGGTTATTGCACTGTATGATTGTGGAAAGTGACTCGATCTCTTCAAGAGCGTCGTGATTGAAGGATTGATGTTGAAGGAATCTGAATGACACTCCTACTGCTGCTTTTGTTCTCCTGCTCACACACACACACACACACACACACACACACACACACACACACGCACTCACACACACACACACACACACACACGCACTCAGCCCACGCGTGTGTTTCTGCATGCTAAGCCATGCATCCTCACTGCTGTTTATCTCCGTTCCTCTCGCTGTGCAAAACAAGCCCATCTCTTCCAGGAAGCACATGATGACCTGCCGGACAGCACGCGCGTGCGTTATTATTACTATTATTATTATAGCTGGTAGAAAAATGCTGACTTTTCATGGAAACCAGATCCCTCCATATTTTGTTTCTTTCCCTCTATTCATCATCACTCCTCTCGTTCTCGGTGACCTTTGACCTGTGAATGTTCTTTTCACTATGCAATGCGTTTCTGTAACTCGATGCAGCATTCATTGTTTTTCACATCTCGCTCCTCTGACAGCGTTAGTTAACAGATGGGTTGGTTACCCTGAGCACATGACTTTCTTTTACTGATTTGATTTATTCACATGCATCAGCTGATGTTTTGCTGTGCATCTGCTAAATGTATAAATGCAGTGATTTATGCAACAACGCCGAGGACTTCTGATTGGTGTGTGTCTAATGGCTCGGCCAATCGTGGCTCTCGCCCCTTTTGGAGATTCATGGTGTGTGAGATGGTTTCGGTAGATCAGGTGTGTGTGTTCTGACCGTTTTTGATTCTCTCTGTGTTTTCAGTGATGGATCCAATGGCCGTGAGCACGTCCGCGACCGGTCAGGATGAGTTTGACCGCAACGCGCCGCGTATTTGCGGGGTGTGTGGAGATAAGGCCACCGGATTCCACTTCAACGCCATGACCTGCGAGGGCTGCAAGGGCTTCTTCAGGTAAAAGTCTCACCAAAACTCTGTAATAATTTATGTGGAGCTTAAAATTAAAGGGTTAGTTCACCCAAAAATGAAATTTATGTCATTAAGGACTCCACACCCGTAAGACCTCCGTTCATCTTCACACACAGTTTAAGATATTTTATATTTAGTCCGATAGCATATGCAAGTGTATGCACACTATACTGTCCATGTCCAGAAAGGGAATAAAAACATCATCACAGTAGTCCATATGAGACATCAGTGGGTTAATTAGAGTCTCTTGAAGCATCCAAAATACATTTGGGTCCAAAAATAACAAAAACTACGACTTTATTCAGCATTGGCTTCTCTTCCGCGTTTGTGTTCAATCCTCAAATAAAGATTCAAACGGCTATGAATCAGTGAATCGATCAATGATTCGGATCACGTGTCAAACTGCTGAAATCACGTGACATTGGGGATCTGAATCATGAATCAATTCGCTGATTCATAACCGTTTGAATCTTTATTTGAGGATTGAACACAAACGCGGAAGAGAAGACAATGCTGAATAAAGTTTTTGTTATTTGTGGTGTGTAATAGTGTAAGTATAATTTTTTTCTGCACTACAATAATTTAATCTTTGATGACTGAAAAAGTGCAATTCACCTTCACTCCACAAGGTGGCAGTGTCTGATACACAGCGATGAAGTGACGCTTCACTCATAGTCACTGCAGGCAGAAAACAAAAGAATAGTGTGTGATATAAATATCGTCTGTGATTAATATAGTGATTGTTGTTTTAACGAAGTGCGATCTGACCTTATCGACTACGTGTGGTCTAGTAGGTAAGACTAGTGCATTAGTGCACACTTCCACTGCATGTTTTAATCTATTAAAATGCTAAAATGTCCTCATAATTCAAGATTGGGGGTAAAAATGCCCTAAATTTTTATATAATTTAATATAGTTCATCAATATTACACGAAGAGTGCCATTTTTCTCAAGCATGTATAAAATCTATATCAAATTTGTTTTCAAGTTCAATGAATCTGTTGAACGAATGATTCACTTACGCACTCATTAAGGCAGTCAAATGGTTCGTTCCTAAATGAATCAGCCATTTGAATGAATCGGTTGAACGAATGATTCACTTACTCATTAAGGCAGTCAAATGGTTCGTTCCTAAATGAATCAGCCATTTGAATGAATCGGTTGAACGAATGATTCACTTACGCACTCATTAAGGCAGTCAAATGGTTCGTTCCTAAATGAATCAGCCATTTGAATGAATCTGTTGAATGAATGATTCACTTACGCACTCATTAAGGCAGTCAAATGGTTCGTTCCTAAATGAATCAGCAATTTGAATGAATTGGTTGAACGAATGATTCACTTACTCACTCATTAAAGGTCCCGTTCTTTGCGTGTTTTCGATGCGTTGATTATGTTTACAGTGTGCAATATAACATGAGTTCATGTTTCGCGTGTAAAAAAACAGTATTTTTCACACAATTTACTTATCTGTACAGCGCTGTTTCCTCCGTCCTAAACACGGCCTGATGATTTCCTTGTTCTATGAAGTCCCTCCTTCAGAAACACGTAACGAGTTCTGATTGGGCCAGCGCTTCCTTTGCTGTGATTGGACAGCAGCTTATCGCACGTTTCCCGGAAAGGTCCCGCCTCTTACCACAACGGGGAGATACGCGCGCTCAATGTTATTGCAAAAATGTCTATATTGCCTTATCAATTTGAGCCGGAATCAGACCCGGAGAATATCGAAGAGGATCGATTACAACCTGCTCAGGAAAGACTTTTGCTGGATGTTTCAGAATGGTAAGCTGTCTATTCAGGAGTTTAAACTGATCATTACAAACACCAACAATCGATGGTGTCTGAATGAATTACTACACTTTTATATGCTAAGTTTTTCGGATTAGTTTCAATTACCATCTAACGTTAGTTAACAAAGCTAACAGCGTTGCACTTTGAGTAATGAGTTACATAAACTGTTAAACGGACCGACTTAAATAATAAAATACACTTACCGGTTGTGGTCCATAAACAAACAAAGAGGGAACTGTGTCATCTTTCAAGAATAATCTTTCTGCGAATCCGGCATTAAACTGATTGAGACTGAGGAAGCAGTCCTCAGCTAAATGTGCTGCACAGTTTTAAATTGTGATTATAATTTTCCGGAACCGAGTTAACCATAAACTGTAGCCATTGATCTCTCCGTACAGCGTCCGTGGGAAGGCCAAACAAAGGTGATTTGACTCCGGGATGAAAATAACAGCGTTTCAATGGCATGGCGACAAACACACACTACAAAAACAACGCTTCCTATTCTCGACCTGCGAGAGCAAAAGGACAACGCCCCCTATTGTGCGTGTTCTTGTGGGCGGAGGGTTCGTCAGCAAACGGTTCTAGTGACGTCATCACAGCAGGAAGGGCAGCGGTGTCGTCCAAACCGGCCGCTCGCTGTAGGCTTTGAAAGGGAACTTCTGTTAAATAAAATATCTCTATATTGAACTTTGAGCTTTATAATTTTACAGGTATTATTTATGCTCTAACAGCAACATTACACACTAACTAAAGTTTGAAAGATGGAATCGCAAAGAATGGGACCTTTAAGACAGTCAAAGGTTTGTTCCTAAATGAATCAGCCATTTGAATGAATCGGTTGAACGAATGATTCACTTACTCATTAAGGCAGTCAAATGGTTCGTTCCTAAATGAATCAGCCATTTGAATGAATCGGTTAAACGAATGATTCACTTACGCACTCATTAAGGCAGTCAAATGGTTCGTTCCTAAATGAATCAGCCATTTGAATGAATCGGTTGAACGAATGATTCACTTACGCACTCATTAAGGCAGTCAAAAGGTTCGTTCCTAAATGAATCAGCCATTTGAATGAATCGGTTGAACGAATGATTCACTTACGCACTCATTAAGGCAGTCAAATGGTTCGTTCCTAAATTAATCAGCCATTTGAATGAATCGGTTAAACGAATGATTCACTTACTCATTAAGGCAGTCAAATGGTTCGTTCCTAAATGAATCAGCCATTTGAATGAATCGGTTAAACGAATGATTCACTTACGCACTCATTAAGGCAGTCAAATGGTTCGTTCCTAAATGAATCAGCCATTTGAATGAATCGGTTAAACGAATGATTCACTTACGCACTCATTAAGGCAGTCAAATGGTTCGTTCCTAAATGAATCAGCCATTTGAATGAATCGGTTGAACGAATGATTCACTTACTCATTAAGGCAGTCAAATGGTTTGTTTCTAAATGAATCAGCCATTTGAATGAATCGGTTGAACGAATGATTCACTTACTCATTAAGGCAGTCAAATGGTTCGTTCCTAAATGAATCAGCCATTTGAATGAATCGGTTAAACGAATGATTCACTTACGCACTCATTAAGGCAGTCAAATGGTTCGTTCCTAAATGAATCAGCCATTTGAATGAATCGGTTAAACGAATGATTCACTTACGCACTCATTAAGGCAGTCAAATGGTTCGTTCCTAAATGAATCAGCCATTTGAATGAATCGGTTGAACGAATGATTCACTTACTCATTAAGGCAGTCAAATGGTTTGTTTCTAAATGAATCAGCCATTTGAATGAATCGGTTGAACGAATGATTCACTTACGCACTCATTAAGGCAGTCAAATGGTTCGTTCCTAAATGAATCAGCCATTTGAATGAATCGGTTGAACGAATGATTCACTTACGCACTCATTAAGGCAGTCAAATGGTTCGTTCCTAAATGAATCAGCCATTTGAATGAATCGGTTGAACGAATGATTCACTTACGCACTCATTAAGGCAGTCAAATGGTTCGTTCCTAAATGAATCAGCCATTTGAATGAATCGGTTGAACGAATGATTCACTTACGCACTCATTAAGGCAGTCAAATGGTTTGTTCCTAAATGAATCAGCCATTTGAATGAATCGGTTGAACGAATGATTCACTTACGCACTCATTAAGGCAGTCAAAATGGTTCGTTCCTGAATGAATCAGCCATTTGAATGAATCGGTTGAACGAATGATTCACTTACGCACTCACTGCCAACATTGTCGCTATATGATAAATTAAAATAAGCTGATAACATCACTGTTTTCTCCAGTACGACTGTACAGCCAAATCTAATTTTGTCGCAATATTACCCTGTTTGACACTGTGAAGCTGCTTTGACACAATCGTGATTGTAAAAGCGCTATATAAATAAAGTTGATTGATTGATTGATTGATTGATTAAGGCAGTCAAATGGTTCGTTCCTAAATGAATCAGCCATTTGAATGAATCGGTTGAACGAATGATTCACTTACTCATTAAGGCAGTCAAATGGTTTGTTCCTGAATGAATCAGCCGTTTAAATGAATCGGTCGAATCACAATGACTCATTTATTAGCAGTGACTCGCTGCCCTAAAATCTCGATTTCACATAAAGTATCGTTTCATGTTATAAATCGTTTTAAACATTTAGTATTCAAAGTTTTTTTATGTTTAAAACACCAAAACATTATGCATTTGTATCTGCAGGTTATTCTTGTGTCCCTCGGTGCTCATTAAATGATCCAAATCCACTTCAGATGCAGATTCTGTTTCCTCTGCACTGCAAACATGAATTATGTCGATACATGTTTCATTTGTGTCTTATATTAAATCGATCAGTTCAATTCTAAAAATAAGAGTTAGACACAAAAGATGATGCATGCATTTAATTAGATTAGAAAACAGCTTTATAAAGGTATAAATCCTCCAAATATCTCCCTTTCAAGCTCCGAACGCTAACAAATGCTTTATTTTATTCTTCTGTAATCGTTACTCTGATATCAGTAGAGATTTATACTATCGTGACAGGTCCGAGTTGGATATAAAAACCCCAATATTAAGGGTTAAATATTTCAATATTTTCACTCGTAATGCTAAAGTGTTTTGCACAACATCAAAACCCCCAAATATATATGCAGAAAAACGATTATTTTCAACCCTCTGTCTAAAATGATCCGGTTTTAAGGCGCGGCTCCTTTTAGGGGCCTGTCAGTAACGGCCTGCTGTGATTGGCTAACGTCACTGATTAGGAAACGACATTAACAGCCTCTCATTATTGCACGTGAGTGAGTGTTTTGAAAGCATTACCCATATAAATCAATCATTTACAGACGACACATGATGAAATCATTCACTTGTGGTGTGTGTGATGCAACGCCACCATCTGTCTACACAAGTTTCTTTGGCAAGTCTTCATTAAACCGTTGGCATATCTGATTACACTGCTCTTCAAACGCTTTGGGGTTTCCAGTCAAATACTTTTATTTACAAAGGCATTAAAAGTGACCGTAAACACATTTATAATGTTACCAAAGATGCTGTTCTTTTGAACTTTCTATTCATAATATGAAGCAGCACAGCTGTGTTCAACATTAATAATAATCATTATTAGTTATTAATAATCTTAATTATTTCAAACCTTTGACCAGTAGTGTACACTGTAAACTTCGAATAAGTCGCCAAAACTGAACTTGAAAAGGTGGTCCGTTCTCCACTCGTCACACAACAAAACACAACTGAATGAATGATTCAATGATTCAATGACTCACTCATTAAGACAGTCTAATGCTTTGTTCCTGTACGAATCAGGCGTTTGAATGAATCAGTTGAATGACTTACTCATTAAGACAGTCAAAGGCTTCATTCCTGAATGAATCAGCCATTTGAATTAATCAGTTGGTTGAATTAATGATTCAATTACTCACTCATTAGGACAGTCAAAGGCTTTGTCCCTAAATGAATCAGCCATTTGAATGGATCGGTTGAATGAATAATTCAATGACTCACTTATTAAGACAGTTGAATGCTTCGTTCCTGAATGAATCAGCCATTTGAATGAATCTGTTGAATTAATGATTCAATGACTCACTCATTAAGACAGTCTAATGCTTTGTTCCTGTACAAATCAGGCGTTTGAATGAATCAGTTGAATGACTCACTCATTAAGACAGTTGAATGCTTCGTTCCTGAATGAATCAGCCATTTGAATGAATCTGTTGAATAAATGATTCAATGACTCACTCATTAAGACAGTCGAATGCTTCGTTGCGAAATGAATCAGCCGTTTGAATTAATCAGTTGAAGGAATGAGTCAATGACTCCCTAATTAAGACAGTCTAATGCTTCGTTGCGAAATGAATCAGCCGTTTGAATTAATCAGTTGAAGGAATGAGTCAATGACTCCCTAATTAAGACAGTCGAATGCTTCGTTCCTGAATGAATGAGCTGTTTGAATGAATTGGTTGAAATGAATGATTCAATGACTCAATAATTAAGACAGTCAAATACTTTGTTCCGGAATGAATCAATGTTTTAAATTAATTGGGTGAATGAATGATTCAATGACTCACTCATTAAGACAATCAAATTCTTTGTTCCTGAATGAATCAGTGTTTTTAAATGAATCGGTTGAATCTTTGATTCAATGATTCACTCATTAAGAGTATATGTTAATTGCTCTTAACTTGAAAAGTTAGTTTGTCCTCCACTCATCACCCTACAAAAGACCCAACATAACCGAAACTTTTCTAATCAAAACATTAACCACTTGACATTAATCTTGCACATAATATAACGCTTAATTTTGGCATTTACTCTCCCTTTTGAGTGCCATAGCAAAGCATGCTGGGAAATATAACTCCCAGCCCAGTTTCGGTTAAATATAAGTTAGTCTAAATTAAAATAAACAAGTTTATAAAACTCAAAACAACGAAACTATTCCGATTACCTAAAAAGTGTCAGTTTTGAGAACTCAAAATAAAAGTAAAGTTCTTAATACTCATAAAAGTTCATTTATTGGAACTCATTTGTTTAATTTGAGTTGGCTCTACTCAAACCAGTTCATTAGGGTTTAAAGGACTATATTATATTGTGTAAACCCCATCACGGATGCTGAAATCGTTATAAAAACATGAACACATGACTGGCTTTGTTCTGCTTTCTGTGAGGACAGTAAAATGGCCGGTGCTATTGTGAACCGGGGCTATTTTCATCCGGTAAATCCGCCCAAAGGTCAGAGGTTCATGCGTGGCCGTCCGGATTGGAGATCCGCTGCAGCTCATTATACGTTTGGTTTTATGACCATGCTGAAAAATATCTGCTTATGTAACTTTATGGACCGACTGGTTTCATCTACAATGACTAAGAATGGAAGAGAGCGGCGCACCTCGGGTCAGTCACTGACGTCGGAGGAATAAAATGTGCGACGGGAACACGCTTCACATGGGATTTTTCCTGCTTGTTCTTTTAGTTTTGAAACTGAGCTGCTCTGTGTATTCTGACAGCTTTCTATCAGAACCAGCATTAACTTGTGGAGCAGTTTGAGCTCCAGTAGCTCGTCTGTTTGAGGCCATCCTTAAAAATATTCTTGTTTGCCGTAACCCGACCGACCCTGTCAATTTAGGGCCGACTCAATTTTTTATTTTTTTTTCCTTTTAGTCCGACCGACTTGCCGGTTGTAAATTGGCTTTAAGACCGACCAATTTCTTTTTTTTACTTTTCAAACAACTAATACAACAGTAATAAAATAATATGAATTATATTTTAGTAAGTATTATAAATGTATAAATTGCCTGGGCCATACAAACGAAGGCTACGTTCTTTCGTTTATAGAAAAACCCGTGACGTCATCTATGTTTACACTATGGTTAACGGATGTCACACTATGGCCTGCACGTGCGTTCGTTTCGGCTCATACTCTCATTCACTGTAACGTTAGACTGTTAAAGCCCTGTCGGAGATTTCGCCATGTGACAGGAGTCAGGACCATGGACACGTTACACACACCGGGCAAGTGCACTGCAGAAGGGAGGGCTTAGTTTGAGCCCCTGCCCTTTTTGAAAATGAATCAAAAGTGCCGCTCTCAACATTTATCATTACTATATTGTGGCGAATAAAACTGATTTTGAATTATAATTAATATAACAACGTGTACAAAACAGTAACAAATGGCGGAAAAGCCGTTTATCTTGTCTCTGTCAGTCTGAAATGTCGTTGTCATAACGCGTTGCTATGGGTAGCGTGTATTCTGCTCGACCCCAGCGCGTGGTGCGAGCGGCGGCACTGGTTGTAACTTGAAAAATAATGCTTTATGTATGGTTCTGTCGATGGAGACACGTGCACTACAACAGCGATAATAAAAGAAAACGTGGGCAAAACGGTCTATATTTGTAAACTGTGTTGCCGTATGACCAGTGCTGCCGTATGACCAGTCATTTTCGCCATCATCACTCAGTATATTCGCCAGAAGACGCGAATGAGAACCCTCTGCAGTGAGAGAAGATCTGCCTCTGTGCGCAGCGCGCGCACGTCTCGCAGCGCGCAAATATTGAGTTCTTTCAAGCCTTGCGTTTGAACGGATAAACTCACACAAAAAGTATGTCAACCTGTCGATCTTGATGAGTATCCATCAGACAGTCTATATCCCTTAAGAGAACCTTATACAGTTGAGAAAGACGATGCATATCTCTGTATTAGGTCTTAAAGGGGCAGTAGCCTTTACTGCTGTCTGTCAAACAAAAGATAGGGACTCACTCACTGCTCTTGATTGAATAGCTGGTTATAGCTACTTAATTAATTGAATTCATAAAAACAACTTTTTGCTTTTTAATATTCAAATGCACTAGTCTATATCACCAGATGCGTTGGTCTGGCAAGAAGTGCAAGCCACTTCAGAGACACAGATAGTTGCGTGTTCTGAGTTAACACAATCGAGCATAAAAATAAGAAACATATCACGGGAAAATACTAAAACGGGAAGACAGCGGGAAAAGAGCTAAAATACATGAGAAACCCGGAAAAAAAGGGAGGGTTGACAGCTTTGAGTCAATGACAGCTAGCTGGTGGTTGGACCCTTTTCTTAAAGAATGCACCTGAAATTTATGCAATAAACATGTTTTTGACAAATATTTCAATTTGTTTGTGGTCTATATAGCCTGCAATTAGCCTACACGCCCGAAGGCACGGCTTGAAGACCCAGTCAGTGATGTCACGATTTGCCAATTTGTTTAAATTCATACCTATGTAATCACCATCACCAAAAATGTACATTTTTTTTTGTATTAAAATTTGAAAAAAAAAATATAGACCTACCTACCGACCCTTTTTTTAAAAATTTTTACTGTTACTGCAAACCAAAATATTTTTAAGGATGGCCTGATCGGACCCCACGGGCCAGCCTTCGCTCCCCACGTGCATCAATGAGCCTTGGCCGCCCATGACCCTGTGGCCGGTTCTCCACTGGTCCTTCCTTGGAGCACTTTTGATAGATACTGACCACTGCAGACCGGGAACAGCCCACAAGAGCTGCAGTTCTGGAGATGCTCTGACCCAGTCGTCTAGCCGTCACAATCTGGCCCTTGTCAAACTCGCTCAAATCCTTACGCTTGCCCATTTCTCCTGCTTCACACACATCAACTCTGAGGACAAAATGTTCACTTGCTGCCTAATATATCCCACCCACTAACAGGAGCCGTGATGAAGAGATCATCAGTTATTCACTTCACCGGTCATAATGTTATGCCTGTTTGGTGTGTATATGGATATTATTTCAAAATTCGCTCAAGTTTAGTCAAAGCCCAAAACAATAATGCTTGATGTATTCTACTCCGTGATGCCTTTCAAAGGACATGACTGTATAATATTGTGACCTATTGCAGAACTTTTCATAAATTATGATGATAATTATGATATATATATATTTTCAAAATGTCAAATTGACCGTGAACAGCTCTTACACACGACTGATATAAATCTGGAATGATGACAGGAATTCCTATGATGTGTTTATGAAGAAATATGAATTTCGTTTATAATAATCTGCCAGGTTTCCGTCAACACCTGTCTGCCTCTTTAGCTTTTGCCTTCTGTCAGTTCGTTTGTTTATGTGTGTGTGTGTGTGTGTGATGGGTAGGTTTAGGGGCTGTGTGTGTGTGTGTGTGTGTGTGTGTGATGGGTAGGTTTAAGGCTGTGTGTGTGTGTGTGATGGGTAGGTTTAGGGGCTTGTGTGTGTGTGTGTGTGTGATGGGTAGGTTTAGGGGCTGTGTGTGTGTGTGTGTGTGTGTGTGTGTGTGTGTGTGTGTGTGTGTGTGTGTGTGTGTGTGTGTGATGGGTAGGTTTAGGGGCTTGTGTGTGTGTGTGTGTGTGTGTGTGATGGGTAGGTTTAGGGGCTGTGTGTGTGTGTGTGTGTGATGGGTAGGTTTAGGGGCTGTGTGTGTGTGTGTGTGTGTGTGTGTGTGATGGGTAGGTTTAGGGGCGTGTGTGCGTGTGTGTGTGTGATAAAAAGAATGTTCAGACAGGCAGCAAAAAAAATCATTCTGCTTGTAGTCAGAATATATAAATATGTGTGTGTGTATTATATTAAAATGCTAAATATTTACAATTTGTATTAATATAAACAATTCTCTCAAATCTCTCTCTCTCTCTCCCTCTCCCTCCCCCTCTCTCTCTCTCTCTCTCTCTCTCTCTCTCCCTCTCCCCCTCTCTCTCTCTCTCTCTCTCTCTCTCCCTCTCCCCCTCTCTCTCTCTCTCTCTCTCTCTCTCTCTCAGGCGCAGTATGAAGCGTAAGGCCAGCTTCACCTGCCCCTTCAGCGGCAGCTGCACCATCACCAAAGACAACCGCCGGCACTGCCAGGCCTGCCGACTGAAGCGCTGCGTCGACATCGGCATGATGAAGGAGTGTGAGTGTCCATCTGTCAGAGCTGACCTCGGGTCAGAGGTCACCAGCCCATAAACACTGGGCCAACATCGGCATATGCAGACTGAGCTCATGAAATGCCGTTTATATGACACGCCAATTCTTATGGCATTTTGGCGTTGCTATCAAGATCGCTTTTAAACGTGTTGATCAACGCCGTTACATTCTATCCCCCTACACTGCCCATTCCCATCACACACACACACACACACACTGCCCCTACCCATCACACACACACACACACACACACACACTGCCCCTACCCATACACACACACACACACACACACACTGCCTCCACCCATCACACACACACACACACACACACACACACACACACACTGCCCCTACCCATCACACACACACACACACACACTGCCCCTACCCATCACACACACACACACACACACACACACACTGCCCCTACCCATCACACACACACACACACAGACACTGCCTCCACCCATCACACACACACACACACACACACACACTGCCCCTACCCATCACACACACACACACACTGCCCCTACCCATCACACACACACACACACACACACACACACACACACTGCCCCTACCCATCACACACACACACACACACACACACACACACACACACACACACACACACACACTGCCCCTACCCATCACACACACACACACACACACACTGCCCCTACCCATCACACACACACACACTGCCCGTCACACACACACACACACACACACACACACACTGCCCGTCACACACACACACACACACACACACACACACACACACTGCCCCTACCCATCACACACACACACACACACTGCCCCTACCCATCACACACACACACTGCCCCTACCCATCACACACACACACACACACACACACTGCCCCTACCCATCACACACACACACACACACACACACACACTGCCCATACCCATCACACACACACACACACACACTGCCCATACCCATCACACACACACACACACACACACACTGCCCCTAAACCTACCCATTACACACACACACACACACACACACACACACACACACTGCCCATACCCATCACACACACACACACACACACACACACACACACTGCCCATACCCATCACACACACACACACACACACACACACACACACACACACACACACACTGCCCATACCCATCACACACACACACACACACTGCCCATACCCATCACACACACACACACACACTGCCCCTAAACCTACCCATTACACACACACACTGCCCCTACCCCTTAACCTACCCATACACACACACACACACTGCCCCTAAACTTACCCATCACACACACACACATACACACACTGCCCCTACCCATCACACACACACTGCCCCTACCCCTAAACCTACCCTACACACACACACACACACACACACACACACACACACAAACACACTGCCCCTTTCCCTAAATCTACCCGACACACACACACACACTTCCCCTTTCCCTAAACCTACCCGACACACACACACACTGCCCCTAAACCTACCCGACACACACACACACACTGCCCCTAAACCTACCCGACACACACACACACACAGCCCCTAAACCTACCCGTCACACACACACACACTGCCCCTAAACCTACCCGACACACACAAACACACTGCCCCTAAACCTACCCGACACACACACACACACTGCCCCTAAACCTACCCGACACACACACACACACACACAGCCCCTAAACCTACCCGACACACACACACACACAGCCCCTAAACCTACCCGTCACACACACACACACAGCCCCTAAACCTACCCGTCACACACACACACACAGCCCCTAAACCTACCCGTCACACACACACACACAGCCCCTAAACCTACCCGTCACACACACACACACACACAGCCCCTAAACCTACCCGTCACACACACACACACAGCCCCTAAACCTACCCATCACACACACACACACAGCCCCTAAACCTACCCATCACACACACACACACACAGCCCCTAAACCTACCCATCACACATTCACACACACAGCCCCTAAACCTACCCATCACACACACACACACACACAGCCCCTAAACCTACCCATCACACATTCACACACACAGCCCCTAAACCTATACCCATCACAAGAAACATTCTGCGTTTTTACATTTTCAAAAAAACATAATTTAGTATGTTTATAAATCCATTTACCTTCGTTTCGGCGTAGAAGTTCACGTGGATATCTCAAAATGCGTACAGATAACACAACACTTGGCTTTAGAAAGGGGTGTGTGTGTTTACGCGCAGTCATGATGTCCTGTCGTCATATGAAACAACGACCCCAGACTCACTAGAGATGGAGTCAGACGAAGCCTTTCAGACTCGCGCACAAATACTGAGATCATCTCTAAAAACGGCTGAAACTTTCCAATATGCCCTTTGTTTAATTATTAATCACACATTCGAGGTCTGAACAACTACACTCTCACCGAAACGCCCCGCTCACCGCAGCACTCATCAGATATGGGGCGGCAGGGGCGGCAGTGGCTCAGTGGTTCATGTAGATTGTCTACAAACCAGAAGGTTGGTGGTTCAATCCCTGGTTCCACCAGACCAAGTGTCGAAGTGTCCATGAGCGAGACACCTAACCCCAGCTGCTCCCGACGAGCTGATGGCGCCTTACATGGCTGACATCGCCGTCGGTGTATGAATGGGTGAATGTGAGGCAAAAATGTAAAGCGCTTTGGATAAAAGCGCTATATAAATGCAGTCCATTTAGATATCAGCGCGTTTGCTCCTCCAGTGTAGATCCGGCAGAGTGGAGTGAGGCCAACTGTGAACCGCTTACATATAATATTAGTAGAATACTGCATGGCTGGAAAAGGCTCTCAGCCAATCAGATTTGAGAACCAGAACTAACTGTCAAGCATAACATTATGAGGTGGCCTGGTCTGAGGAATCACGTGTTCTTTTACATCACGTGGATGGCCGTGTGTGTGTGTGTCTTACCTGGGGAACACATGGCCCCAGGATGCACTATGGGAAGAAGGCGAGCCGGCGGAGGCAGTGTGATGCTTTGGGCAATGTTCTGCTGGGAAACCTTGGGTCCTCCATCCATGTGGATGTTACTTTGACACGCTCCACCTACCTAAGCATTGCTGAGACCATGTTCAGCCTTTGATGGAAACGGTATTCTGGTGGCTGTGGCTCTTCCAGCAGGATAATGCTCCTGACACAAAGCACAAATGCTTCAGGAATGGTTTGAGGAGCTCAACGAGTCTGAGGCGTCGACTCGGCCTCCAGATTCCCCAGATCTCAATCCAATCGAGCATCTGTGGGATGAGCTGAACAAACAAGTCCGATACATGGAGGCCCCACCTCGCAACTTACAGGACTTAAAGGATCTGCTGCTAACATCTTGGTGCCAGATACCACAGCACACCTTCAGGGGTCTAGAGGAGTCCATGCCTCGACGGGTCAGCAAAAGGGGGACCAACACAATATTAGGAAGGTGTTCATAATGTTATGCCTGATCGGTGTGTTTGTAATCTGTGGTGTTTATCAGTCAGATGTTTATGATCATCGTCTTTTTATTCATTGATTCACTGTCACACAAACACGCAGTTTATTTGGGGGAAAATAGCTGCTGTTTCCAAACTCACTGAGAGAGCGTGCGTGTGTGTGTGTGTGTGTGTGTGTGTGTGTGATGGGTAGGTTTAGGGGTAGGGGCTGTGTGTGTGTGTGTGTGTGTGTGTGTGTGTGTGTGTGTGTGTGTGTGTGTGTGTGTGTGAGATGGGTAGGTTTAGGGGTAGGGGGGGTGTGTGTGTGTGTGTGTGTGTGTGTGTGTGTGTGTGTGTGATGGGTAGGTTTAGGGGTAGGGGCTGTGTGTGTGTGTGTGTGTGTGTGTAAGATGGGTAGGTTTAGGGGTAGGGGCTGTGTGTGTGTGTGTGTGTGTGTGTGTGTGTGTGTGTGTGTGTGTGTGTGTGTGTGTGTGTGTGTGTGTGTGATGGGTAGGTTTAGGGGTAGGGGCTGTGTGTGTGAGATGGGTAGGTTTAGGGGTAGGGGCTGTGTGTGTGAGCCTGTTTATGTGGTTTATGAGGACATATCAAATGTCCTCATAATTCAAATGGCCTTAAAAACATACTAAACGATGTCTTTTTGAGAAAGTATAAATGCTGAATGTTTCCTGTGATGGGTAGGTTTAGGGACAGGGGCAGTGTAAGGGGATAGAAAATACGGTTTGTACAGTATAAAAACCATTACGCCTATGGAGAGTCCCTGTAAACCACATAGACCAACGTGTGTGTGTGTGTGTGTGTGTGTGTGTGTGTGTGTGTGTGTGTGTGTGTGTGTGTGTGTGTGTGTGTGTGTGTGTGTGTGTGAGATGGGTAGGTTTAGGGGTAGGCAGTGCCGTTTCTAGGCATAGGCAAACTAGGCGGTCGCCTAGGGCGCCAACAGCTGGGGGGCGCCAATGAGCCCCCGCCCCAACAAGATTTTTTAGTTATTTCATATATATTTTATTATTAATATTTCGTACTTTTGCTATTTCAAGGCATTATGATTAGTTGCGATTATTGGAGTGAAGTCGCCATGGTGATAGTGGCGCTGCTGTAATGAAATGAGATCATGTAGAGGGCAGGGAACGTCGTCATCCGTGGCGTTGTAACGCTTGTGTCCGAGTGAAAAATGCGGATAGCTCACTTAATGTAACTGGAGTGGATTCAAACACGGAGGCGATTAACATCAAACAGATCGCACTTTATTCCCCGCTGAACTCTCATCACAAACTCCCTTTCCATCCACATCATTACTTAATAAAACAAAATAACTGAGTGTTAGCAACAGAAAACAGAAAATAATCCCCACACATGGGAGCTCAAGACTCAGTGCGCACACATACACAAAATGCAGACTTCGTTTGCAGGGAGCGCGCGCAACTCTTAAAGGGGCCACACTATATTTCTACTCGTTACAGCGTGCTTTAGTTTCATCATCATGAAAAGGTCAAAGCCATCAGGGGCTCAGTATCGTCAAAAGAAAAACGAGGAAATATAAAAAAGAAAGCGAAATATACAGGTATGTTAGCCATTATTGGTTACTTGTTCTCTACTAATCTGGTCGCTCTATCATAACGCTGAGCAAAACATTACACTGAATATTAGTACTGGACGGACCACACGCCATGCTCATTTCAGGTGCAGAACATTATAGCAGTTCATTTGAATAAAAATTTTTTTTACATTAGAGATAGCTGTTTAGTGTAAATTGATCAAGTAGGCTAATACTGTCATAACCAGTAACCTCACTAGGCCCTTTTTTATGAATTTATGCATCAGCCCCCCATCCCCCCTCCGCCCCCCTAAAAAAAAAAATGTGATTAACCTTTAAAACATATGAAACTGGCGCGAGGCTTCGTCCCGTCTTTTAGTCTTTGTGTCGCTGTGCTCTTCAATCCGCAGCGGCGCCGAGTGATATGGTTTTCAAGCTATTGTTATCTAATTTTTTGGCCTTCAGAACATCTTAAAATACACATATGTAGATCATAGAAATCAACATTTTCTCGGGGGAGCATGCCCCCCAAACCCCCCAACATCTGTGATCTCAGTGATAATAAACCAAAGCTACATTATTCGATTAATGCATGTACAATATGCCATGAAAAAAGAAAGTCATATTTACTTAATAAGTTGTAGTTTAAAGGGGGGGGGGGGGGGGGGTGCAACATATGAATCTCGCCTAGGGTGCCAGAAAGGCTAGAAACGGCCCTGGGGGTAGGGGCTGTGTGTGTGTGTGTGAGTGAGTGAGAGAGCGCCAACAATGATGCTTTTTCTCCATGAATTTGCACAATTGGCCGACCCAGATTTGTTAGAGCCGGAGCTGAGGCTGCTTTAGAGAGACGATACGATCGGCCATTACAGGCCTCTGTGTGTCGGATCAGGACAGCAGGTCAAAGGTCAGCGGTAGTGTCAGCTGTTGCTCACACACTTCACAATCCTGTGATGTCATCATTACACTCCGGAGTCGTGGAACTCCATCCGACCAATCCATTCATTAAACAAACACTGTGTGTGCGTGTGTGTGTGTGAGTGTGTGAGATTGAGAGAGAGAGTGTGTGTGTGTGTTTGGGAACAGTTGAAGCTCGGAGACATGAGAGCCAGACGCACAGATGGCACGCGGTCCAGACGGGCACAGGACTGGCACCGGCCCGCTCAAGAAAAACATTGGTCATGCTCGACAGGCGTGTGTGTATGTGTGTGTGTGTGTGTGTGTGTGTGTGTGTGTGTGTGTGTGTGGTGGCCTCGGCTGTCAGTCAGCAGTGTGTGTTTACTCTGCCACCCGCTGGCCGTCTGAAAAACTGCCACGAGCGTCTGTGAGATTGAGTCTGGCGGCTGTCACACACACACACACACACACACACACACACACACACACACACACACACACACTCTCTCTCTCTATCTCTCTCTCTCTCTCTCTCTCTCTCTCTCTCTCTCTCTCTCCCCGGAGTCTGTAGTTTGAGCCAAGAGCTCGAGAACATCAGCGTGCGAGTGTGTAAACCGTCTTACACTCTTTAGAGGGGACCTGTGACGCCTCACTCAAGGCCTTGTGTGTTTGTTCTCTACTAGAGCAGGTTTTCCCGCTTGAATGTTGGATCATTTCCTCATATTCTCCAATGTTGCGGCTCCTCTCTTCCCAGTCTGTCAGTAACTCTGTTTAGTTCTTGTCTCGATGAAGCCCCGCCTTCTGAAAAACACTGTGATCTGATTGGTCGGCTGGAGCGGTGTGTTGTGATTGGTGTTTGGGAAATATCCCGCCCCTCACCATAACCACCAGTTTCAACACACTACAAACTCACTCAACCAGGCCCCGTCCCTTTATTACGCATATTATTTTAATAAAATATTGTTTTATTAATATTTTGAATTAGTTTTTATTTTTATACTTTACATTTTCCATTGAATCATTTCATGAATCAGTCGTTTGAATGAATCGGTCGAACGAATGATTCAATGATTCGCTCACTAAGCCAGTCGAATACTTTGTTCCTGAATGAATCAACCGTTTAAATGAATCGGTTGAACGAATGATTCAATGACTCACTCACTAAGACAGTCGAATGCTTCGTTCCTGAATGAATCAACCGTTTGAATGAATCGGTTGAACGAATTATTCAATGACTCACTCACTAAGACAGTCGAATGCTTCGTTCCTGAATGAATCAGCCGTTTGAATGAATTGGTTGAATAAATGATTCAATGACTCACTCATTAAGACAGTCGAATGCTTCGTTCCTGAATGAATCAGGCGTTTGAATGAATCGGTTGAATCCCCGGGTAATTATTCGGCACATTTGAATCTTTAGAAAGCCGTAGTTTGATTGGTTTTGTTTTTCTTGATCCCAGTCATCCTGACGGACGAGGAGGTGCAGAGGAAGAAGGATCTGATCCTGAAGCGTAAGGAGGAGGAGGCGGCGCGGGAGGCGAGGAAACCCCGGCTGAGTGAGGAGCAGATGCAGATCATCAACTCACTGGTGGAGGCGCATCACAAGACCTACGACGACTCCTACTCTGACTTCGTCCGATTCAGGGTAAGATCGTCACACACACATCTCACACACACACACGTTTAATTATTTATACTCTCCAGTGCCTTTAAGAGTTTTTTTTAATTGTTTGAGATACAATTAAATTGTAAATTGATTTTTTAATTGTGTGTGTGTGTGTGTGTGTGTGTGTGTGTGTGTGTGTGTGTTCAGCCTCCGGTACGTGAGGGTCCTGTCACCCGCAGCGCCAGTCGAGCCGCATCTCTCCACTCTCTGTCTGACGCCTCATCTGATTCATTCAACCATTCACCAGGTAACACACACAGACATACACACACAGACACACACACACACACACACAGTCAGACAGACAGACACATAGACAGACAGACACACACACAGACACACACACAGTCAGACAGACACACACACACACACACACACACACAGTCAGACAGACACACACACACACACACACACGCATACACACAGTCAGACAGACAGACAGACACACACACACAGTCTGACAGACAGACAGACAGACACAAACACAGACAGACACACACACACACAGTCAAACAGACAGACAGACACACACACACACAGTCAGACAGACACACACACACACACATGCGCCAGCTCCTCTCACTCCTGCGGTGTGTTTACCGTCTCTCTCTCTCTCTCTCTCTCTTTCTCTCACACACACACACACACAAACACACACACCGGGCTCCTGCGGTGTGTGTTGACCGTGCGTCTCTCCGCTGTCTCTGTAGAGTCTGTGGACACTAAGCTGAACTTCAGTAATCTGTTGATGATGTATCAGGACAGCAATGGCAGCCCAGACTCCGCCGAGGACGACGCCTCTCGGCTCTCCATGTTACCGCACCTCGCCGACCTCGTCAGCTACAGCATCCAGAAGGTCATCGGCTTCGCCAAAATGATCCCCGGATTCAGGTGAGGCCCGCTCGGCTCCTCCAGCACCTAAAACAAAAGCATCAAAACACTAATAAATACCATCATATACAGAAACAATAAAGTCTGAACAGCAGTTCGTCCACCGCAGAAGAATCTGGAGTGTGTGTGTGAACTGGTGGTGGTTGAGGAGAGACCCCTGACATGAGTATTATAAATGTAGTGCGATTTGCAACTGCAATCATTCAATTACTTGGACTGGGCAAATGTCCACTAGTCTGTTTATTTTTAAACTGCTGTTATTGTGAAGCGTCCTTGAGCTTGGGAAAGGCGCTATATAAATTAAACTTATTATTATTATTATTATTATTATTATTATTATTATTATTATGAGTGTAAAGCGCTTTGGGTGTACAGTAGTACATATGAATGAATCGGATGAATCTCAATGACTCACTCATTAAGAGAGTCAAATGCTTCGTTACTGAATGAATCAGTCATTTGAATGAATCAGTTGAATGAATGATTCAATGACTCACACATTTAGACGGTCAAATGCTTCGTTCCTGAATGAACATGAGGTGGATAGTGTACACAGCTTTATTACTTAAGTAGTAAAAAAAGTAGACTGTAGTAAAAGTACAGATACCCCTTGCTAAATTTTACTCGAGTACAAGTAAAAGTACTATAGTCAGATGTCTCCTTAAAGGGTTAGTTCAGCCAAAAATGAACTGTCTGTCATTAACTCCTCTCCCTAATGTCGCTCCACACCCGTAAGACCTCCGTTCATCTTCACACACAGTTTAAGATATTTTATATTTAGTCCGAGAGCGTATGCAAGTGTATGCACACTATACTGTCCATGTCCAGAAAGGGAATAAAAACATCATCACAGTAGTCCATATGAGACATCAGTGGGTTAATTAGAGTCTCTTGAAGCATCAGAAATACATTTGGGTCCAAAAATAACAAAAACTACGACTTTATTCAGCATTGGCTTCTCCTGTTTGTGTTCAATCCTCAAATAAAGATTCAAACGGTTATGAATCAGCGAATTGATTCATGATTCGGATCGCGTGTCAAACTGCTGAAATCATGTGACATTGGCGATCCGAATCATTGATCGATTCGCTGAAATCCTGAACATTGTATAAGCATTCGCCGTTTTAATGTGTCTTGTGATTTTTATTTTTATTTTTTAAATTTTAACGGCCCGAGTCCCTCACAATAAATCAGTCCACAGGCTTTCATAGACGACACAGGAAGTCGGGGAATGTCTCGTTTATTTGGTTTCTTTACGAAATATTCCTTCTGCCAAGGAAACACTTCTTATTTTGTGTCTCAGGGACCTGACGGCAGAAGATCAGATCGCTCTGCTCAAATCCAGCGCCATTGAGATCATCATGTTGCGGTCGAACCAGTCATTCAGTCTGGAGGACATGAGCTGGAGCTGTGGAGGACCAGACTTCAAATACTGCATCAACGACGTCACCAAGGGTAAGACACACACACACACACATTACATATAACCTAAACGAATGAGTTATAAACACATTCACCTCCTCACAGTCGTCATGAAGGGCAAAATTAGCCGTATAGACCAAAACCACAATGTGTCCCAGACTGTAAACATGTTTTATTCTGCTGTAAAGCTGGGCATTTTAACTTGAGCTCAATGAGATTCTGCTCCTTCTGGAGCCGCTCTAGTGGCCAAACGAGGAACTGCAGTTTAAGTCACTTCAGTATTGGCTTCAAAAGTAATAGTCGAGGAATCCACTCCCCATCGCTAACGCATATGCAAACGCTCTCTCGTGTGTGTGTGTGTGTGTGTGTGTGTGTGTGTGTGTGTGTGTGTGTGTGTGTAGCGGGTCACACTGTGGAGCTCCTGGAGCCGCTGGTCAAGTTTCAAGTGGGTCTGAAGAAGCTCAACATGCATGAAGAGGAGCATGTTCTGCTGATGGCCATCTGCCTGCTGTCTCCAGGTGTGTGTGTGTGTGTGTGTGTGAGCATTGTGCTTTCTTTTAACGGCATCTTTGATGCTAGCAGTTGCATTTCAACAGCTGTCAGGTTGCATTGAGGTTCTCGCGGTTTTGCTTAAAACCTCATTCTAAGCAAAAACTCTCTTCATTTTGAGTTATTTTCCCTCAAAACGAGACACAAACTTCTGCTTGTCTAGTAAATGCTTCTTAATGTAAGAATTTTTAGATATTTGGACTTAAATAAGACAAAAATACTAAGTAAGAAAAGCATTTTTTGCAGTGGAGTTGAACTTTGGACGTCTTGTTTTGCTTTTCAGGTCATACACTGCAAAAAATGCTCTTCTTATTTAGTATTTTCCAGTCCAAATATCTAAATATTCTTAAATCACGATACATTTACTAGATCAGTAAAATGACATACGATATTCTTCCTTGTTTTCTTAAAAATAAATTCATAATGAAGTGAGTTTCTGCTTAAAACAGGCAAAATGATCTGCCAATGGGGTGAGAAAAATAATCTTATTCCTGATTGAAATCTGGTTTCTTGTTTCCGATCAGAAATAAGATTATTTTCCTCACCCCATTGGCAGATCATTTTGCCTGTTTTAACCAGAAACTCACTTAATTATGATTTTATTTTTAAGAAAACAAGCAAAAATATCGTATGTCATTTTACTGATCTAGTAAATGTATCGTGATTTAAGAATATTTAGATATTTGGACTGGAAACAAGACAAAAATACTAAATACGAAGCCCATTTTTTGCAGTGAAGCATCTGC
The DNA here is from genome assembly GCF_024679245.1 of Pseudorasbora parva. Classification (NCBI taxonomy): domain Eukaryota; kingdom Metazoa; phylum Chordata; class Actinopteri; order Cypriniformes; family Gobionidae; genus Pseudorasbora; species Pseudorasbora parva. Next base: position 3,463,868 of record NC_090177.1, on the reverse strand, counting down.
TGTGCTCTCTTCTCCTGTAGATCGTCCGGGCGTTCAGGACCACGGGCGGATCGAAGCCCTGCAGGACCGCCTGTGTGACGTCCTGCAGGCGTACATTAGGATAAATCACCCCGGAGGACGGCTCCTGTACGCCAAGATGATCCAGAAATTGGCCGATCTGCGCAGCCTGAACGAGGAGCATTCGAAGCAATATCGCTCGCTGTCCTTCCAGCCGGAGCACAGCATGCAGCTCACACCTCTGGTGCTGGAAGTATTCGGGAGCGAAGTGTCCTAGCATCCAAAAGCCCCCCGGATCGCTCCGGATCCGCGCCCTGAGGCGTCTGGAAGCGGGAGCTCATCGCTTCCGCACTGAGAGCGGCACAGTTAACGCTACGGGGGGCTGAAGATAGATCTGTGTGTGTGTGTGTGTGTGTGTGTGTGTGTGTGTGTGTGTGTGCTTGTTTTTGTGAAATATCAGGACACATGTGTATAATTACATGGGTATGACACATGGAGAGGGTGAAATATGAGGACATTACCCATGTCCCCACTTTTCAAAAGGCTTATAAATCACACAGGAGGAGTTTCTATGAGAAAGTAAAAATGCAGAATGCAGACGGGTCGGTTTAGGGGGATAAAAAATACGGTTTGTACAGTATAAAAACCATTACACCTATGGAATGTCCCCACATTTCACAAAAACAAACGTGTGTGTGTGTGTGTGTGTGTGTGTGTGTGTGTGTGTGGTGCATAGGTCTGGATAATGTTGCGGAGTTCCCGCTTTTATGCTACAGGGAATTCGGAACGGAATGTATTAATAATGTATGAATAGAAACATGCATATACACTAATATTTATATTTGAGAGAGAGAGAGAGAGAGAGAGAGAGAGAGAGAGAGAGAGAGAGATGGATGGATTGTATTAAATGAAAAGGTATGGCCAGGTGATCCTCTGTTGTAATAGGATTAGCAGGCTCTCCTAGTTCATGTGCTTAGACGAGTGTGTTTGTGTGACGAAATTACATTCAAATTCACAACACTACAAAAAATGCTCTTCTTACTTAGTATTTTTGTCGTTTCTAGTCTAAATATCGAATAATTCGTACATTAAGAAACATTTACTAGACAAGTACATATTATAGTCCTGTTTTGGGGAAAAATAACTCAAAATGAAGAGAGTTTGCTTAAAATAAGATCAATAATCTGCCAATGGGGTGAGAGAAATAATCATGTTTTTAGATGTTTGGACCAGAAACAAGACAAAAATACTAAGTAAGAAAAGCATTTTTTGCAGTGTATGGCTCTGTTCCCAAAACCTAGCGAGCGCCCAACGTTGGCGGCATTAAATTATGCGTTATAAATTCAATCCCATAATGCAATGGTGGATAAAAACCATCCTAGACATTGTGGAAAACACATTATGATTTTCATAAAGTGTGTAGGGTTATACTTATAATTCCTGTAGCATGACATTGATTAGCAAACATGTCCAATTCTGGTTTAATCACTTCAACTCTGCACACTGTAAAACAATTATATGTTCAATAAGTTATGACAACAAGTTATAACTCATCAAAATAAGTTAAGAAATGTTTTATTAGTTATACAAGATTTTTTAAAGTCAGTTTAACATAATAACATAAGTCGATTTTTGTACGAGTTACTGCCTACACTCGCTGACATTTGGGTTAAATATAGACAAACCCAACTATTGGGTAACATTGTAAAAAACGGTTGGGTCTGTCTAGATTTGAACCAAATATGGGTTGAAAAAAGCCAACATTGTGCCCATTCTAGGCACTAGGTTTTGGGACGGTGGCCACTTTGACCCTTTGCAGATTTATTGGCCATATTGTAAACGTTTTGGTCAATTGGCTTGGCTGATATACAGATCTATCAGTAGTATGCATGCCTGAACAAAAATCAATTGGAGACGTACCACACACACACACACACACTTTTAAACGAGGGGAGGGGGCCTGACCTGTTGGTCTGATGTCTGTATAGATAGGAACTTGACCACAAGAGAGACGAAACGCAGGGACCGGCCCCAGAAATCAGCCCTGATTGCTGCTCAACATTATTTATCATTCATAACAAGGCCATCCGGCTGCTTCGACCTCGCATTATCTGGATCTTCAGCGGAGCTGTAGTGATTTTAGTCCAAAACGAGGCCTTACTTTACACTGAGAACGGATCTGGACGTCACATGACGTTAAACCTGCTTATGGGAGTCCGTCACTAAAAGTGCTGGATTTTAATACGCAGAATATCGTGCTTTTTGAAAGCGGATATTGCTGTTTGATCAACGTTTGGTTTTTATGTTGGGTCTGGTTCACCCAAGCAGAATCGTCCGGCACTGCAAAAACAATGCTTTTTGTCTTGTTTCTAGTCCAAACATCTAAAAATTCTTCAAACAAGAAGTATTTACTAGACAAGCGAAAGTTATTGTCTTGTTTTGGGGAAAAATAACTCAAAATGAAGAGAGTTTGTGCTTAAAATAAGATTAATAATCTGCCAATGGGGTGAGAGAAATAATCTTGTTTTCTGTTTGAATTAAGATTATTTCTCTCACCTCATTGGCAGATTATTTATCTTATTTTAAGCACAAACTCTCTTCATTTTGAGTTATTTTTCCCCAAAACAAGACAATAATTTGTACTGGTCAAGTAAATGTTTCCTAATGTAAGAATATTTAGATATTTAGACTAGAAACAAGACAAAAATACTAAGTAAGAAAAGCATTTTTTGCAGTGTGTGGAAGCGTTTGTGTGTAAATTGTCCCGTAAGTGTCATGTGGATTAACCCGTCTAACTGGACGATTTATGTACATCGTTCCACATTTCCACACTCGCATTCTTCGTAAAATTGGGTTGCACAAACGCACCAATTTACATCCGTTCGTTTAAGCTCGATGTTGCCATGAACGATTCGCGCTCGTTTCCCAAAAAGCGCCCCATTCCTACAGGTTCTGCGTGGATCTCTTGTGGTCATGAGCTGTAAATACCACTCGTGTCGTTTTCTGTACATATGTCTAATGAAACGGAGAGGCTAATACAGTTAATCAGCTGCGAAGAAGCTCGGGAGAATTATGCAAATCTGCTATTTTCATATGTTTTGGTGTCTCAGATGACATAATAAGCTTTTACGACTGTGTATATCTATTCCTGATGCTTTTTAGGTGCGAATTCCACATTGAATATAATGAATATCATGGCTTAGTTTTGTACGGACTTCAAACTGGACTGTTTTTATTTCTGCAAACCGCTGCCTCAAAACCAGCCAAACTGACACACAGGTGACAGTCCGAGTATTCAACGGGCTCGTCGAAGCTTTAACATTACTGCGGGTGAAACGGGAAAGAAGAGACTGGGTTGCATATGCCTGTACCAGTTACGATAAGCTTTCCGTTGGATCCTATTGGTTTTATTTGCTGATAATGGAGCGATTTTGCTACTGGGAATGCCCCTTTTCACCCACAGATCAAGACCGTCTCTGCCTCCATAGCCTCAAACGCAACCGGATCACATGCATCCGATCAACAAGGGAAATATGTCGAATCTGGATTCAGAAACTTCATCACCTCAACAGCTTTGGGTTTGCTTCATTGGGTGTCAACGGATGGACGTCTGAATGGGATTGGCCCCTTCATCAGTATTTTCACGAGGGGGAAGTTGTTGTAGATGAGCAGGAGCGCATCTCTATGCACTTTGGATCAGTCTTTGCATCTCTGTTGATGCTTTTGGCTGAATTGAAGGCAACTCCAGTTGTTCGTAAAGCTCTCTGTTGGCCACGCAGCTAGTCTGAAGAAATCCCATCATGCACTTTTCTTGAGAAACGTTGGTTTCTTGTGCCTAGCTGACTTGGAACGCGGGCGAGCGGATTTTGTTGATGACTGTCTGAATGCTGATTGTGTATACTGCAAAAAATGCCTTCTTATTTGGTATTTTCGTCTTGTTTCCAGTCCAAAAATGTCAAATTCTTAAATCAAAGATGCGTTTACTAGATAAGTGAAATTATGTATGATATTGTTGCTTGTTTTCTGGGGGACAAAAGCTAAATGAAGTGAGTTTTTGAGTAAAACAGACACAATTATCTCCCAATGGGGTGAGAAGAAAATCGTATTTCTGTTTAAAACAAGAAATAAGATTATTTTTCTCACCCCATTGGCAGATCATTTAGCCTGTTTTACTCAAAAACTCACTTCATTTTGATTTTATTGTCAACAAAACCAGAAAATATGTCGTTTTACTTATCTAGTAAACGTATCTTGATTTAAGAATTGTTAGATATTTAGACTAGAAACAAGCAAAGTGACTAAAGTAAGCAGAGCATTTTTTGGCAGTGTAAGGAAAACACAAACCACCAGGTGCCGTTGTTAACCAAAATGAACTACCTCTCTCCTTCATCCACACATTTTTGGTTTTTGTTGTTGTTGTGTGTGTTAGAAACACTAAATCCTTTACTTATTTATTCCTCTCTGACTCAAATGCTGGACTGTTTACCTCAAGACGTCTCCATAAGCTTGCAGCTTAAACGGCGCTTTAATTGCGTCCATCGTAATTGCGACTTTCAGACTCGTAAATGCGAACCTCTCAGTTGGCACCGTAAGTTCTTGCACCGGATGCGTTTCGTTTGGCCGTTTTTAGAGCAAACTCTCAAACGCGCGTCTTGGCGACTCCCGCTAGCCTGACCGCTAGTATGTGTCAGTATTCACTCGTTCTTTGTGCAGAATGTCAAAGCATTGACAACCAAGCTAGCTAATCCCAAAGTATCCTAAATAAGCTAGTATTGTCTCTTGGAAAACTGTGTATATCTACATGACCAGGCTTTGCATGTTCTCATCTGTATTCTTAATAGCAGAAACCTCTGCTCTGTTTTCTCTTTTCTTCCCTACTTCTCTGTACCCCAATGCTCTGTTCAATCAATCACGAGTGGCATGAAGCATACCTGACTTCTCTCATAACGTCATACAGTAAGAACTATTATAATAAATGCTTTTATTATTGTCAACGGTATTAATTATAATAGTAAAATCCTAATTCTAGTTAAATAATAAGTAATGGTAATTAGTTTTGAATACATCGCTCTGAACATTGACGCTGCTTCCCATTGCGATGTGAGTAAGGCCGGTTAAATCTGGTTTCGTTGAAGGTCCCGCCTCTGACTTCTGGACACGCTCCTTTCTCGCTCTCTCAGGCCGCTTACACCTCATATTAAGATGTGTTTTGGTTGATCAGATCCCAAGTAGACGAGGGAGACGCATTCCTGTTTACATGAGGCATCTCTTTTGTCCACTTTCGACCACTTCTGTCCTGATTTCTTCAAGGGACGGGGTTATGGGTGGGTAATTGTATAGGCTTTTTGCAGAGCTTTTAATCTAATGTATGAAATAAGCTTGTGCACTTTAGCCGCCCTATCCTACACACGGCGCAATGCGACATCAGTGTTTCAGCCCGAAATCAGCAAAATCTCTCTTAATTTTGAGTTATTTTTTCCCAAAACAAGACAATTACTTCTGCTTGTCTAGTAAATACTTCTTGTTTTAAGAATTTTTAGATGTTTAGACTAGAAACAAGACACAAATACTAAGTAAGAAAAGCATTTTTTGCAGTGAAGGCATTCCTCTCTGGAGAAGTGTTCAATCTTTCCGCTCTCGAGCCCAATTGGCTTTTAAAGGGAAAGGGAGATGAGACTCTGATTGGTTAATTGTGCCGTAAACACACCCAAGACTCATTAGGAGACAAAGGACAACCCTTTTAGCCAATGTGCCGGGCGCGCAGACTGTTTTTTTTCCGTCATTAAACTAGCAAAAGTGGATTCGGACACGCCCTAAGTGCTCCTGTGCCATGAGCTTCAGACCAAAGATCGATAAAATCGGTCACGCTCATATTTTGAGCCCAGAGGCCGTGGATAAACATACAGAGAGCAGCAGCTTTCGTTTCTACTCTGACAGCCCCAAGATCATGAAATTTGTGCTTGGTACGTCAAACAGAATGTGAGTCTTTAGCCGGCAAAGTTTAAATCCCGTTTGGCTAGCCAGAATGTTTCCGTTAGGTCAGTAGGCGGAGAGTAGAGGGTCTTTTAGGGGCTGTTCCAGTTGTTTAGACTCCCTGCCTGAGCCCAAACTTGACCCTCGGGCCGGGCCCTAGATCAAGCGTTTGTGTTTTTTTAATAATATATTTCTTAGCAAAGTAAGAACTAATACAACAACTAAGAAACTAATGTGTAGGCTACAAAGTTGCACAAGTCAGAAAGGGAGTTATGAGCTGCTCGCGTCAAACACTGCACTGCTTAATTAAATCTTTTCGTTTCGAATCGTTTCTTTTAAAAGTGGACATTTCAAGCTTTACACACATTTCTCATGTCTGTGAGGCAAGTAGCCTGCTGAGTTTGGGTTTATTTATGAGACGCGCTCCAGTTCATGAGCAATTTGCTTCTTATTTATTAAATCCAGACAATTGGCCGAAGAAACCTTTATTAAAATTAAGATACAATTTATAAAAAATGAAATTCACTTTAAAGAAAGGCTTTCTACAAAACAAAACTTAATATTAAACCAAATATAACCACCAAAATAATATCTGACCCACTCGCATCTTTGCACTTATCATAATCAGATGAAATGTTCAAATAATATTATAATATTTAAAAATAAATATGAAAAAAATGTTGTTTAAATGGCTACACTAAGTATAGTAAGCTACGGATAAATGTCATGTCTGAGCTGGATTTGAGCGAACATCATTTTACCGGTGAGCGGTTCATGATCGCGCGCCTGTGGATTATTGAGCGGATCACACCGGTCCGCTTCGCTCATTACAAGCTTGTTCTCGTCAGAATGCCCACGTATTAAAAAATGGTCAGGTTTAAATTGGGCGTGGGCTCATAATTACAGTTAATGTGTTATACCTCGGGCAGGTATGGCCGGGCTTGATTTTTTTTTCTTTTTTCGAGCCCAATCTAAGCTCTAGTTCCAGTTCATTTGACCACATGAGTGTACGAAAGCAATGTGTATTCCACTATCTCTGGAAGTGGTCAGAAGTGGACAATCTCAAAGCGTTTTAGACCCAGTTTACACCTGTATTTAGCGCTGTCCACTTGTGATCCAATTGACCAAAACGCTTCTTAATACCAGGTTTATACAGGGCTCTCTGTCGGCTCATCTATCAACTAAACCTTCACTGGTCATTTCTACCATTTCACCGTTCACTTCTAGCATTTCTCCATCCATTCCCCCCTAAACTACACACACACACACACACACACACACACACAGATTTGCCACCAGCATTTACTTTACAGACAGGTATACTTAGTACCTTATTCAGTGTTGAAGTCGTATAATTTCATGTTGTATCAATGATGGTCAATGTTTTGACACTAGTAAAACCGGATTCTCCATGCTAGCTCAGTTAAAGACCTCAGTGTGCCTACACCCAAAGCCTTATTTTGGGAGCGCGTCAGCGTAGTTTCAACTCCCCAGCGTTCATTCACGAGATTGACACTCATAGTCAGACTGAACATGTTGAATTTGGAAATGAAGGGTTGATGTGTGATTCTCAGGCCAGAAACATACTTTACTGAAGTATGCAACACTTTGCATTAAATAGCATGGGTTCGTTTTTGTGTTAGTGGGTCGCGTGAAACTGAAGTTGCGATTGTGTGTGAAATGTAGGGTGGGAGATTTGGGAATTGACTGGATCGTTGTCGTTTGCAATGGAAGTTATTTTGATTAAAGATTACGATTAATATACAAAAAATAAATAAGCCGTGCACACGTAATACATTAACAATAAAAAAGAAGAATTGAATTGATCAGTTTGGAATTAATGAAGACTTTAACCCACTAACTGTCACCCCCCTTTTTTCCCTCACCAACTTAATGGCTGTAATTCAAGAATGCTTTGAAACAAGCCCAAACTTAGATCTATATTCCAAATTAAATTTTATTTAAAATATATATATATATATTTACTATATTACCATACAATCAAAGCCATATGTCTAAAAGCTTTGGTGTATAGACCCAAGTTTGGGCTTCAAAGACACTCAACAGATTCAAAAAATTGAAGTATGAAAAAGTTATGGAAGCTGTAAATTAGTTTATATAAAATATATATTTTACTAAATTACCTTAAAATCAAAGCTTTATTTCTAACCAAGTTATGTTCCAAATTTGAAGTTGATACTACAAAAATTGAAGTTCCCATGAGATTTTGTTTAGGGGGCACTGTACCAAAAATAGCCAGTGGACCCACATTTCATTGAATTTCTAAATATCGCTTCCATCACAAAACAGCCTCGAGACTCTTTCGACGATATGCGTTTTCTCAAGATTAGAAACGGTTTTGAGTGTAAATACATTTTGTAATATGAAACCTGACGCCGCCCACTAGGGGAGGAGCCTGCTTATTTAGAGCACTGTTTCCATGGTAACACAGCATCCAATAAAATTAATTTGAAGGCTTTCGAATGATACCCAGTTTATTCTGATCACTAAAATATGTGATCACTACACTGTAAAAAAATACTTAAAAAGTAACCTGGTTGCCTTAAAATTGAGTTCATTGAAATTAAAAATTTGAGTTAATACAATGAACATTTTTGAGAACCTTTATTAAAATATTAAAATATTTTGTAAGCATATTGGGTAATTGTGGTTTATTTCTGATGACGCAGTGAAGCCAAATAGTGCTATTTTCATGATTTATCACATTCTTTATGTGGTTCAGATACAATAATATTTTGAGTTTCTATTTATTAAACCAATTTCCTTCATTGTATAAACTCATTTTTAATTACAATGAACTTAAAATTTTAAGGCAACCAGGTTACTTACTTTTTTTTCCAAGTTAAACCATCAAAAAAGTGTAGTGGGACAGTGACAGTTAAGGGGTTAAAAAAAAAACAAAAAAAACATCAGTACTAAAGTTTCCGATATTTTCCTTCAAATGTATGTCATTCATGTAAATGTACAAAACTTTCAATTTAATCTTCAAACAATTCATACAATATGACCATAGATCCGATCTGAAAAGAACGACTTTACTGCCGTAACAGCCGAAATATATCGAAAACTCAACGCGGCGTTAAATTGAGTTTGTGTAGCGGGAATCATTCGTGCTCATCATCTTGAGTGAATCTGTTCAGTCCGACTGTGATTCTCAGCTCTCAGAATTGAACCAAACCAAAAACGACAGGATGGTTTCTTGGCGATCCAAACACATTGGTCCCGGACGGACGGTCCGAGAGAACGCTCCTGGAATCAGGTGCCTTACTTTCCATTTAACTTTCACACATGATTGTTACATATGCAGATTTGTTTGGTAAAATTATGCCGTTTTCTAGCAAGATTGAAGAAATAGCTTATAATAGTAATTTGCTACAAGTTTGATATCACTGATTTAATTCATTGCTTGGTTGTAGGTGTTTTTAAAGAATGAAAGATAATTCATGTAATTTGGGATGTGCTGGTTGGAAAAGCAGCACTTTTATCACGCCGTAGGTACTCGTCTGTTTGAGGCGTATTCACCACTGACACTGGCTCGCCCTGGTTTTCCCTTCATTTCCTCGCCAAACTTTCTTCTGTGAAACACAGAATGGGATGTTTTAGAGCTTTCCATACGAGGAACGTAGGTGGTGATTAATCCTGCCAAATATATAGTCGACTCAAGGGCATGTCTTGAACATTGGGGGTGTTTTGTTGTGGGTGGTTGGTCTTTTTATTTAAATAAATGTAATTAAATGATTAAACGGGATTTAAAGGGAATAAAGAAGAAATAAGATCTAATTATAGCCCATATAGGTGTGAGGTAATCCATTTAAACTCTTTGCCAATACATTTTATTTTATTTAAATGCACACATTCACTCTTGTCTGTGTGTGTTTCTGTGGGGTGTTAAACATATTGTAAAACAGTTGTTGAATAGTAAATGTTTAGCTTTATCTAGCACATAAAACCAGTGTTAATTTTGTTGATAATGTTCTTCAACAACCTTTTTTTTCACTGACGAAAACGAGACGATAATAAAAACCAGTGTTGGATGACAAAACCACGTCTACGGATAAAAACGAGATGGAAATGTTAGTGAGGGTCGACGGCGGGAAAACACGGAGCTGTTGAGCTTCTCCATGCTCACGCAACGGCGCTTCAGACCGGCTTAATCGATCAATAACACACATATATGACGGGACATGTTTGTGAACTAATGCTGAGGAATAATGACAATGTTTTCTTTATGATGGTAATACGGTAATATGTTTTGGACGGTTGTAACGATGCATATTTTATCTCCCTCATCTGAACGGCGGAGAGTAATGCATTTCAAAATAAGAGTCCCGGTGTATTTCCAGCTTGTTTATAATTAAAATGAACGCATTATATATGCGCTTTTGGTTACACAATAAACTGTATTTAATTTAATTCGTAGTCAGGAGGAAAGACTATATTTGACACCATATTATTCAGGGTTAGAATAGTTCACTAAAACCATTAAAACATCTACTTGGAATGAAATAAATGTTAACTGAAATTAAACGAAATAAACTTAAACTATTTGAAGCTTTAACTTAACCTGGTATACTAACTAAAACTGAAACTAGCCTATATATATATATTTTTTTTAAAACAAACATTAGGGATTTGAGCTTTTTTATGTCAAAATGTCAGTTTTGACATGTATTCGAGTAACAGTCGGTCATGTAAAGCTTAAATGCTCAATTAATGCATTACAATTTAAATAAACTCATTAGATTTTAGCCAACTAAAACAATTCAGGTGACAAAAATATGACTAAAACTAAATGAAAATTTGCTGTCAAGATTAAAACAGCTAAAAAAACTTTTCAGTGAACATTAAGCCCCGCCTTCTATGATCTGATTGGCTCTTATTTTGACATTGAGCTTATTTGGCACATCAATCGCTGTCGACTTTCAGTGTGTGGAAAACAGAAGCTCCTCGCATCTCCCGTTGTTTGTATTGGGAAAACGAAATTAAAGCACGGCAGACACCAAAGGGCGAGTAAATTATACGTGGTTTGGATGACCTATTCCTAAAATAGTCTGAAGAATGAAATGCATTGAACTCATCAATTGGAGATTTGAGGTGAAATCATGAACGCAAAAAAGGTGGATCGCGGTTTGGATCTCCAAGACCCCATCATGACATAAACACACCTTGCATACTAACACACGAAAAGCCAATATTGCATAATCTGCGTTGTCCCGTTCAGTCAAAATGTACTCCTGCATTTGGTCTGTACCGTCTCATACCGTCTTGGTCTCTCTTTTTTCCCCTGAATGTCCATTACACATTTATTTTGTGCATTGTATGTAGTAAATGAGATGTTTTGGAGAAAAAATATCACAAATAAACAGCTGTATATACTGATGCATAACCTGTAAGACTGTCTATCAATAAAACATTCAGACAGAAGGCAAACTACTTTGGGGATTGTCAGATTGACGAATGTTTGTCACCGTATTGTCGGTTCGGCTGGATCTCCACATCAGGAATATCAGATCCGACTCTGGACGCCTGAAGATATCGGCCTTCTGTCAGCCTGAGAAGAGCGGATAATGATAATAATAAAAAGAGTTGATTGAATAATCTTAGTTCTTATGTTCCAGTACAAATCCAACAAGTGTTGTTACACTTCTTAAAAATTTGAGTTAATACAATGAACATTTTTTGAGAATCGACAACCTTTATTCAAATATTATTAAAAGATGTTGTGGGTAATTGTGTGTGTTTTATTCATGATGACGCAGTGAAGCCAAATTGTGCTATTTTCATGATTTATAAAAAAAAAAATGTCGTTCAGATACAATAATATTTTGAGTTTCTATTTATTAAACCAATTTCCTTCATTGTTTCAACTCAAATTTTTAATGTCAATAAACTAAATTTTTAGGCAACCAGGTTACTGACTTTTTTAAGTTAAACCAACAAAAGTTTTTTTTTTACAGTGTAATGAATAAAGTCAGTCTCTTGGCGCCACCTACTGGTGTAACTGCACTGAAGTCAATCATAAACCCACATGTGCATTATAATATAACATTATTCATTGACCAATAGTAGCCAATTATAAACTTTGTATTCAATATATGTATATAGTTTTGACACATTACTCTCTGTAATGTTTTTGAAAGAAGTTTCTTCTGCTTATCAAGCCTGCATTTATTTGATCAAAAATACAGGAAAAAATGTAATATTGTGATATATTTTTGCAATTTAAAATATTTGTTTTTCAATGTATTCTACTTTAAATGCTGATTTATTTCTGTGATCAGAGCTGAATGTTCAGGACGGTTCCTCCAGTCTTCAGTGATCATGATCCTTCAGAAATCATTCTCAGGATTCATTAGGAGTGAAATCCTAATATTTTTACATAACCTGTAATACTTTTTTAGGATGAATAAAAAGTTAAAAAAATGCTATTTTTAAAATGTTTTAAAAATAGAAATCTTTTGTATCAACAATATACACGACTGGTCAGTCATTTCTTTCTTTTTTGTGTGAAATAAATCAATAATTTTATTCAGCAAGGATGTGTTAAATTGATTAAAATTGATAGTAAAGGAGATTTATATTATTTGAAAAATAAATCATCATTTAAAGTAGAATAAATTGAAAACCAAATATTTTAAGTTGTAATAATTTATCACAATATTACATTTTTTCCTGTATTTTTGATCAAATAAATGCAGGCTTGATGAGCAGAAGAAACTTCTTTCAAAAACATTACAGAGAGTAATGTGTCCAAACTTTTGGCCTGTACTGTACATATATATATATTATTAAATCAATTGGATACCTTATATTGGTAATTTGAGAAAAACAAACAAAGTTAGACTGCAATATATTACTTTGTAATTATTCATAATGAAACGCTTTGATTTCTCAGTTATAACATATTTTAATAAGAATCGTATAAGAAGTTTAAGCCTTTTTTGATTGTCTATTTTATTGTTAATGTTCCCACACTTTAAAAAAAGAAAATGTTCAGTACAATCAACTTGGATGCGTAGGTCATTTTAACCTAATTAAAGTTGTATCTTGTATAACTTATTAAAAAAAGTTGAAAATTTCTTAACTTATTTTGATGAGTTAAAACGATTTAAAAACATATGTTGTCATAAATTATTTTTTTTACAATGCATAATTAAAATTGAACACTTTGCATCACAATATTAAATAAACGTGCTGTATGGATACAATAAATAAATAAATATATATGCAAATAAATAAATAAACAGACAAATAAATCCACTAAATTCTACATGCATAAATAAATGTGCAAATATAAATCCACATATTCCTGCATAAATAAATAATGAAATGTGCGAGGAGATAAATAATTGAATATATATATATGTTGGGGAAAATAACTTAAGGAAATGAACGTTTTTTAACCATTTATTCATTTTCTGAATATAGCTCTATATTTATTTTTCCTTGGCTCCACATGCTCATTTGCACATTTATTTATATATTTATGTCGAATTTTGTGGGTTAATTTATTTGCATATTCATTTTGTTGTTGTTGTTGCAGGTTTTGTCCTCCATAATGCTGCACTTTATTCATACTTTTTTATTTATTTACCTTTTATAGAATTTGAAAGATTAAGTTATTGTTTGATAAGTGAGATAAAGTAGTGCTTGAAAGTAAATTTCATTTGATGATATCGACACGTTACGAACTTTATACCTTTGGAGTCCATTAAAAATAAAAACAGGTAAAAGATGTGTGCATCATAAGTTCTTGCACGATGCAATAAATTATGCATCCCATGAAATATTACAAACTGTAATGTAATTAAAAAAAACAATGATATCATATAAAAATATTGATTTCTACACTCTAAAAAATGCTGAGATATTTTAACCCAATGTTGGGTCAAATATGGACTAACCCAGCGATGGGTTAGTTTTAATCCTGCGCTTGGGTTCAATATTTGCTTAAGACAACCCAATCGTTGGGTTAAAACAACCCATTTGCTGGGTGAGTCCATATTTGACCCAACATTGGGTTGTTTTTTACCGAGAATTTTTTAGAGTGGACTGTAATATAGCCTAATTTCGAGAGTTTCAAATCAAATCAAGGTTTATTTATAGAGCACCTTTTTAAAACAGCAGATGTTCACCAAAGTGCTGTACAGACAATAAAATAACACACAAAAAGGTGCATTTTGCTATAATGCCACGATTTACTAAAAGTAGCCGGATTCTACTGTATGGCACGACATTTTTAACCTGTGTCAACATTTCTTTCAATGTGACTGAAAATATTTGTTATTACTATATATTTCGCAGTAAATATAATAGCACAATTTGGCTTCACTGCGTCATCACAAATAAAACACACACAATTACCCACAACATCTTTTAATAATATTTTAATAAAGGTTGTCGAATCTCTAAAATGTTCAGTGTATTAACTCAAAATTTTAAGGCAACCAGGAAACTTGTTTTCTAAATATTTTTTTACAGTGTACAGATCAGTGCTATAATCACACAACAAAGGTGCGATTAATCGCGATTAAAAATTGTAATCTATTGACAGCCCTAATATCCACAACTTAAGTAAACCGGAAGTTCGTTACCGGCGTGTTCTACGTTGCCATAGCGATCATGGGAAAGGTCAGAGTTCGGAAAAGTTGTGGATATAAACAATTTGCTACACTGTAAAAAATTATTTAAAGAATAAATTACCTGGTTGCTGAGTTCATTGAAATAAAAAAATGAGTTAATACGATGAACATTTTTTCGACAACCTTTATTAAAATATTATTAAAAGGTTGCAGTGAAGCCAAATATTTAGACTGAAGTTTGCTGCGTGTTGTTGTTAGCGCTTTCCCTTTAAATCCGGCCGGTCTTGTGATGTGACATCACCGCGCAGCTGACAGTAATGAGTGTGTGTGTGTATGTGTGTGTGTATGTGTATGTGTATGTGTATGTGTAGACTATTCACAGCTCGGTTGCGCGTGCGTTAGGTGAATACACGTGTTTGCGCGCTGACATTTACCCTGTGACGCATGTGCAAAGCGTCAAAAGGCAGTTTTATTCCAGAGTCAGCGCGTCTGCTTTTCTTAACGCGTTTTTTAGAGGTGAGTGCAGCTGTAAAGTGCGTCAGTCATGGCCATGATCACCTCCACCCCGATGGAGAGCCGCGCGTCCACCGTGCGCTCCTCCAGGCGGAGCGGCGCGTCCCCGTCCAGCGTCAGCCCGACGCGCCTCACGCGCCTGCAGGAGAAGGAGGACCTGCGGCACCTCAACGACCGGCTGGCGAACTACATCGAGCGGGTACGACAGCTGGAAAATGACAAGTCATCCATGCAGGTCCTGCTGGAGGAGAAGGAGGAGAGCGCGCTCCGGGAGGTCGGGAACGTGCGCCGCCTGTACGAGACCGAGCTCGCGGACGCGCGGAAGAGTCTGGACGCCACGGCGAACGAGAGAGCCAGACTTCAGATCGAGCTAACGCAGCTGCAGGAGGACCACCGCAAACTCACAGCCAGGTACACACACACACTGCCACTGCCCCTAAATCCACCCATTACACACGCTGCCCCTTAACCTATCCAACACACACACACACACACTGCCCCTGCCCCTAAATCCACCCATCACACACGCTGCCCCTTAACCTATCCAACACACACACTGCCCCTGCCCCTAAATCCACCCATCACACACGCTGCCCCTTAACCTATCCAACACACACACACACTGCCCCTGCCCCTAAATCCACCCATCACACACGCTGCCCCTTAACCTATCCAACACACACACACACACACACACATACTGCCCCTGCCCCTAAATCTACCCATCACACACGCTGCCCCTAAACCTATCCAAGACACACACACACACACACACACACACACACACACACACACACACACACACACACACACACACTGCCCCTGCCCCTAAATCTACCCATCACACACGCTGCCCCTAAACCTATCCAAGACACACACACACACACACACACACATACTGCCCCTGCCCCTAAATCTAC
The DNA here is from genome assembly GCF_024679245.1 of Pseudorasbora parva. Taxonomy (NCBI): domain Eukaryota; kingdom Metazoa; phylum Chordata; class Actinopteri; order Cypriniformes; family Gobionidae; genus Pseudorasbora; species Pseudorasbora parva. Next base: position 3,447,862 of record NC_090177.1, on the reverse strand, counting down.
CCATCACACACGCTGCCCCTAAACCTATCCAAGACACACACACACACACACACACACACACACACACACATTGCCCCTGCCCCTAAATCTACCCATCACACACGCTGCCCCTAAACCTATCCAACACACAAACACAGTGCCCCTAAACCTACCCGTCTCACACACACACACACACACACACACACACACACACACACACACACACACACACACACACACACACACACTGCCCCTAAACCTACCCGTCACACACACACACTGCCCCTAAACCTACCCGTCACACACACACACTGCCCCTAAACCTACCCGTCACACACACACACTGCCCCTAAACCTACCCGTCACACACACACACACACTGCCCCTAAACCTACCCGTCACACACACACACACACACTGCCCCTAAACCTACCCGTCACACACACACACACACTGCCCCTAAACCTACCCGTCACACACACACACACACACACACTGCCCCTAAACCTACCCGTCACACACACACACACACACTGCCCCTAAACCTACCCGTCACACACACACACACACACTGCCCCTAAACCTACCCGTCACACACACACACACACACTGCCCCTAAACCTACCCGTCACACACACACACACACTGCCCCTAAACCTACCCGTCTCACACACACACACACACTGCCCCTAAACCTACCCGTCTCACACACACACACACTGCCCCTAAACCTACCCGTCACACACACACACACACTGCCCCTAAACCTACCCGTCACACACACACACACACACTGCCCCTAAACCTACCCGTCACACACACACACACACACTGCCCCTAAACCTACCCGTCACACACACACACACACACTGCCCCTAAACCTACCGTCACACACACACACACACACTGCCCCTAAACCTACCCGTCACACACACACACACACACTGCCCCTAAACCTACCCGTCACACACACACACACACACTGCCCCTAAACCTACCCGTCACACACACACACACACACTGCCCCTAAACCTACCCGTCACACACACACACACACACTGCCCTAAACCTACCCGTCACACACACACACTGCCCTAAACCTACCCGTCACACACACACACTGCCCCTAAATCTACCGTCACACACACACACTGCCCCTAAATCTACCCGTCACACACACACACTGCCCCTAAAATCTACCCGTCACACACACACTGCCCCTAAATCTACCGTCACAAACACACACTGCCCCTAAATCTACCCGTCACACACACACACAGCCCCTAAACCTACCCGCACACACACACACACACTGCCCCTAAACCTACCCGTCACACACACACACACTGCCCCTAAACCTACCGTTACACACACACACACACACTGCCCTAAACCTACCGTCACACACACACACACACGCCCCTAAACCTACCCGTCACACACACACACCGCCCCTAAACCTACCCGTCACACACACACACACACACACCGCCCCTAAACCTACCCGTCACACACACACACACACACACGCCCCTAAACCTACCGTCACACACACACACACTGCCCCTAAACCTACCCCCCACACACACACACACACACACACACTGCCCCTAAACCTACCCGTCACACCACACACTGCCCCTAAACCTACCCGTCACACACACACACTGCCCCTTAAACCTACCCGTCACACACACACACTGCCCTAAACCTACCCGTCACACACACACACTGCCCCTAAACCTACCGTCACACACACACACACACTGCCCCTAAACCTACCCGTCTCACACACACACACACACTGCCCCTAAACCTACCCGTCTCACACACACACACACACTGCCCCTAAACCTACCCGTCTCACACACACACACACACTGCCCCTAAACCTACCCCGTCACACACACACACACACTGCCCCTAAACCTACCCGTCACACACACACACACACACACTGCCCCTAAACCTACCGTCACACACACACACACACACACTGCCCCTAAACCTACCCGTCACACACACACACACACACTGCCCCCTAAACCTACCGTCACACACACACACTGCCCCTAAACCTACCCGTCACACACACACACTGCCCCTAAATCTACCCGTCACACACACACACTGCCCCTAAATCTACCCGTCACACACACACACTGCCCCTAAATCTACCCGTCACAAAACACACACTGCCCCTAAATCTACCCGTCACACACACACACAGCCCCTAAACCTACCCGTCACACACACACACACACTGCCCCCTAAACCTACCCGTTACACACACACACACACCGCCCTAAACCTACCCGTCACACACACACACACACCGCCCCTAAACCTACCGTCACACACACACACTGCCCCTAAACCTACCGTCACACACACACACACACTGCCCTAAACCTACCCGTCACACACACACCACACATGCCCCTAAACCTACCCGTCACACACACACACACACTGCCCCCTAAACCTACCCGTCACACACACACACACACTGCCCCTAAACCTACCCGTCACACACACACACACACACACTGCCCCTAAACCTACCCGTCTCACACACACACACACACACACTGCCCCTAAACCTACCCGTCCTCACACACACACACACACTGCCCCTAAACCTACCCGTCACACACACACACAACACACTGCCCCTAAACCTACCCGTCACACACACACACACCACTGCCCCTAACCTACCCGTCACACACACACACACACACTGCCCCTAAACCACCCGTCACACACACACACACACACTGCCCCTAAACCTACCCGTCACACACACACACTGCCCTAAACCCTACCCGTCACACACACACACTGCCCCTAAATCTACCCGTCACACACACACACTGCCCCTAAATCTACCCGTCACACACCACACACTGCCCTTAAATCTACCCGTCACAAACACACACTGCCCCTAAATCTACCCGTCACACACACACACAGCCCCTAAACCTACCCGTCACACACACACACACACACACACACTGCCCCTAAACCTACCCGTCACACACACACACACTGCCCCTAAACCTACCCGTTACACACACACACACACTGCCCCTAAACCTACCGTCACACACACACACACCGCCCCTAAACCTACCCGTCACACACACACACACACTGCCCCTAAACCTACCCGTCTCACACACACACACCACTGCCCTAAACCTACCCGTCTCACACACCACACACACACTGCCCCTAAACCCTACCCGTCACACACACACACACACTGCCCCTAAACCTACCCGTCACACACACACACACACACACTGCCCCTAAACCTACCCGTCACACACACACACACACACACTGCCCCTAAACCTACCCGTCACACACACACACACACACTGCCCCTAAACCTACCCGTCACACACACACACTGCCCCTAAACCTACCCGTCACACACACACACTGCCCTAAACCTACCCGTCACACACACACACTGCCCCTAAATCTACCCGTCACACACACACACTGCCCCTAAATCTACCCGTCACACACACACACTGCCCCTAAATCTACCCGTCACAAACACACACTGCCCCTAAATCTACCCGTCACACACACACACAGCCCCTAAACCTACCCGTCACACACACACACACACTGCCCCTAAACCTACCCGTTACCACACACACACACACTGCCCCTAAACCTACCCGTCACACACACACACACACCGCCCCTAAACCTACCCGTCACACACACACACTGCCCCTAAACCTACCCGTCACACACACACACACACTGCCCCTAAACCTACCCGTCACACACACACTGCCCCTAAACCTACCCGTCACACACACACACACACTGCCCCTAAACCTACCCGTCACACACACACACACACACACTGCCCCTAAACCTACCCGTCACACACACACACACACACTGCCCCTAAACCTACCCGTCCACACACACACACACACACTGCCCCTAAACCTACCCGTCTCACACACACACACACACTGCCCCTAAACCTACCCGTCTCACACACACACACACACTGCCCCTAAACCTACCCGTCACACACACACACACACTGCCCCTAAACCTACCCGTCTCACACACACACACACACTGCCCCTAAACCTACCCAGTCACACACACACACACACACACTGCCCCTAAACCTACCCGTCACACACACACACACACACTGCCCCTAAACCTACCCGTCACACACACACAACTGCCCCTAAACCTACCCGTCACACACACACACTGCCCCTAAATCTACCCGTCACACACACACACTGCCCCTAAATCTACCCGTCACACACACACACTGCCCCTAAATCTACCCGTCACAAACACACACTGCCCCTAAATCTACCCGTCACACACACACACAGCCCCTAAACCTACCCGTCACACACACACACTGCCCCTAAACCTACCGTCACACACACACACACTGCCCCCTAAACCTAACCGTTACACACACACACACACTGCCCCTAAACCTACCCGTCACACACACACACACCGCCCCTAAACCTACCCGTCACACACACACACCGCCCCTAAACCTACCCGTCACACACACACACACACACACCGCCCCTAAACCTACCCGTCACACACACACACACACCGCCCCTAAACCTACCCGTCACACACACACACACTGCCCCTAAACCTACCCCCCCCCCACACACACACACACACACTGCCCCTAAATCTACCCGTCACACACACACACTGCCCCTAAATCTACCCGTCACCAACACACACTGCCCCTAAATCTACCCGTCACACACACACACAGCCCCTAAACCTACCCGTCACACACACACACTGCCCCTAAACCTACCCGTCACACACACACACACTGCCCCTAAACCTAACCGTTACACACACACACACACTGCCCCTAAACCTACCCGTCACACACACACACACCGCCCCTAAACCTACCCGTCACACACACACACCGCCCCTAAACCTACCCGTCACACACACACACACACACACCGCCCCTAAACCTACCCCCCCCCCACACACACACACACACACTGCCCCTAAACCTACCCGTCACACACACACACACACTGCCCCTAAACCTACCCGTCACACACACACACACACTGCCCCTAAACCTACCCGTCTCACACACACACACTGCCCCTAAACCTACCCGTCTCACACACACACACTGCCCCTAAACCTACCCGTCTCACACACACACACTGCCCCTAAACCTACCCATCACACACACACACACACTGCCCCTAAACCTACCCGTCACACACACACACACTGCCCCTAAACCTACCCGTCACACACACACACACTGCCCCTAAACCTACCCGTCACACACACACACACTGCCCCTAAACCTACCCGCCACACACACACACACACTGCCCCTAAACCTACCCGCCACACACACACACACACTGCCCCTAAACCTACCCGCCACACACACACACACACACACTGCCCCTAAACCTAACCGCCACACACACACACACACACTGCCCCTAAACCTACCCGTCACACACACACACACTGCCCCTAAACCTACCCGTCTCACACACACACACTGCCCCTAAACCTACCCGTCACACACACACACACTGCCCCTAAACCTACCCGTCACACACACACACACTGCCCCTAAACCTACCCGCCACACACACACACACACACTGCCCCTAAACCTACCCGCCACACACACACACACACACACACACACACACACTGCCCCTAAACCTACCCGCCACACACACACACACACACTGCCCCTAAACCTACCCGCCACACACACACACACACACTGCCCCTAAACCTACCCGTCACACACACACACACACTGCCCCTAAACCTACCCGTCACACACACACACATACACACTGCCCCTAAACCTACCCGTCACACACACACACACACACTGCCCCTAAACCTACCCGTCACACACACACTACCCCTAAACCTACCCGTCACACACACACACACACTGCCCCTAAACCTACCCGTCACACACACACACACTGCCCCTAAACCTACCCGTCACACACACACACACACTGCCCCTAAACCTACCCGTCTCACACACACACACTGCCCCTAAACCTACCCATCACACACACACTGCCCCTAAACCTACCCATCACACACACACACACTGCCCCTAAACCTACCCGTCACACACACACACACTGCCCCTAAACCTACCCGTCACACACACACACACTGCCCCTAAACCTACCCGCCACACACACACACACACTGCCCCTAAACCTACCCGCCACACACACACACACACACTGCCCCTAAACCTACCCGCCACACACACACACACACACTGCCCCTAAACCTACCCGCCACACACACACACACACACACTGCCCCTAAACCTACCCGTCACACACACACACACACACTGCCCCTAAACCTACCCGTCACACACACACACACACACTGCCCCTAAACCTACCCGTCACACACACACACACACACTGCCCCTAAACCTACCCCCCCCACACACACACACACACACACTGCCCCTAAACCTACCCGTCACACACACACACACACTGCCCCTAAACCTACCCGTCACACACACACACACTGCCCCTAAACCTACCCGTCACACACACACACTGCCCCTAAACCTACCCGTCACACACACACACTGCCCCTAAACCTACCCGTCTCACACACACACACTGCCCCTAAACCTACCCATCACACACACACACACACTGCCCCTAAACCTACCCATCACACACACACACACTGCCCCTAAACCTACCCGTCACACACACACACACTGCCCCTAAACCTACCCGCCACACACACACACACACTGCCCCTAAACCTACCCGCCACACACACACACACACTGCCCCTAAACCTACCCGCCACACACACACACACACACTGCCCCTAAACCTACCCGCCACACACACACACACACACTGCCCCTAAACCTACCCGTCACACACACAGACACTGCCCCTAAACCTACCCGTCACACACACACACACTGCCCCTAAACCTACCCGCCACACACACACACACACTGCCCCTAAACCTACCCGCCACACACACACACACACACACACACACACACACTGCCCCTAAACCTACCCGCCACACACACACACACACACACACTGCCCCTAAACCTACCCGCCACACACACACACACACACTGCCCCTAAACCTACCCGTCACACACACACACACTGCCCCTAAACCTACCCGTCACACACATACACACTGCCCCTAAACCTACCCGTCACACACACACATACACACTGCCCCTAAACCTACCCGTCACACACACACACACACACTGCCCCTAAACCTACCCGTCACACACACACACTGCCCCTAAACCTACCCGTCACACACACACACACACTGCCCCTAAACCTACCCGTCACACACACACACACACTGCCCCTAAACCTACCCGCCACACACACACACACACACTGCCCCTAAACCTACCCGCCACACACACACACACACACTGCCCCTAAACCTACCCGCCACACACACACACACACACACTGCCCCTAAACCTACCCGCCACACACACACACACACACACTGCCCCTAAACCTACCCGTCACACACACACACACTGCCCCTAAACCTACCCGTCACACACACACACACACACTGCCCCTAAACCTACCCGTCACACACACACACACACACTGCCCCTAAACCTACCCGTCACACACACACACACACACATACCTGAGGCCTCATGGGGCTGTGAAGAAGTCACTCAATTAACATTTGTATTAGGGCTGCAAGATTATGACGATTATTCCTGTGAAATTGTAATTGTTCTTTATGAATTATATGATTATCATAATTTACACTGAATGATGTTGAGCAGCTGTATGCCACAGTTTGAAGCGACTGCATGTCTTATATTAAAACACTCTAAACTTTTTTTTTTAATTGCCATTAATCCTCAAATGTCAAAATATTGGTTTGTTTTCTTTAAAAAAATAATAATAATACAAATAAAGTACAACTATTATAATTGTATACTTAAATTAAAGCAACGGGGGAGAACCCTAAAGATAACCTGTAGAAACCCGCATGTGAAGTAAACCGGTAAGTGGACTTTTGTAATTGCACCTTTGAATGGAAATATAATAGTGACGCCTGTAACCGTAATCATGATTATAAATTCGATTAGTTGTGCAGCCCTAATTTGTGTGATCAGTAATTGGTCAGCAAACAAAGGTGCTTTAGCCTGTTTATTAATAAAACATACTGTAAGGCCGCCCAAATCGTCCCAATGGAGGCTAACGATCGGCGGGTGAAGTTCGCTGCGCGTTCGGTCTTTTCAGCGGGGCAAAAGGGGATTTTATTCCAATTCCTCGTTAATCTGACTCCATTTAATCATAATTTAGAATTTAGGTTGGAATGCCAATTGGTTATATGGTCATTTATATTTAATAGTTTAAGTACACATTTAATTATTCCGTTTAACCCTTTGTTGAAATTATGTCCGTTCGTAACCTGAATAATTCCAGAGCAAGTCAGAAAGAATCAATCAAAGTGTAACAATAAATTTATTAACAGTCAGGTAAATGTATAATGCCAATTACATAATCAATTCAAAGGTAGCCTATACTTCACATCAAATACTCTGAAGTAAAGAATGAGATGTATACCTGACTTATCAAGGTTACATAATGCTGCATGGGTTAAAACGTCCAGCATTACGGGCTGACCTGAGTACAGTATCGAGCCCTGAGCTCTTTGCAACATTTCCTTAAATACCCAGAACCAGATACATACCCAGAACCATTTGAAACTCTTTCAAATGGAAACACCAGTTCACAATAGGAATTGGCATTGATCAAGTTCTATAGACCTGATTAGAAGAGAGGCCAAATGGCTGAAAGCCACACCCACCATACACCAAGGAAAGATATCTTTAAACTCTTTAAATGTTTATGATGTTCTAGTGTACTTCTGTGGAGTTGAGATATTTGTACCAGTCGCACCGAGACATTTCAAATGATATCAAACACATATAATACTGTATCGTGTGGATTGACATTGTAACAAAGAGATTTCTGGTGCATTTCAGGTGATCTCAAGTTTGGGGGAGCAGGAGTTTGGGGGAAGTTTCATGTGAAAGGAAAGGCATGTAAATTAGTGTCATTCATAGATGGTTCACTCAGTGTGATGTCGTCTCGGACAGAGACTCTAACTGTATGAATAAGTTCAGATGCTAATTTCCTTTGTTTTCTCAGAGCGATTAGACATTTCGGCATCTACTAGCTTTTTCCAGCCTTACAATACATTTGCAAGAAAAAGTGTGATAATCTTGCATAATCTGTGAAATAAATTTAACAAGTATATGTATAATAGTGCTGTCAAATTTATTAATCACAACATTATATATATGTGTGTTTGTGTGTGTATGTGTGCACACACAAATATATGTAATGTAAACAAAAGCTTTTATATTAGATTTGATTAATTGTGATTTGAATGGGTTTCACAGCAGTTCTTTAAACATCCAGAATAGCACAAGAACAAGGAGCGATTAAGAAATGGTGAAATCGTGGAAGATTTTATTATAATTATTATGCTAATTGGTTGCCTGTTGTATAATATCGAGGCCACTGATAAAATAAGTCATAGACTGACACCTCAAAGACTTTTTACATGCATTTATTATTTTATATTTGGTAAATAATGTGTAAAATGTGCTCCTTCAAGTTGTCTTTTTGCTGCGTAGTTCTGCGTGTTCTAGTGACCCTAATATGACGTTAGTTTGCTTGTGTGTCAGGAATAATAAGAAAGAGTGTGAGCTGAGCACGGCTGTCGGACACTGGAGGACTCTGGAGGCCGCGCTGAACTCTAAAGAAGCCGATTATGCCAATGTGGTGTCCACCAACCGCAGACTGGAGAGCGACGCTCAGGATCTCAAGACTCAGCTGGATAATGTGAGTCCAGAACATGAAACACTCGCGCTATTCACATCGGTCACAAAACCGAAAATAGTAAATGTAGTAATTTAGTACATATAATACTTAAAAATTTCAGTTTATAAGTATTGATATTGGTATAAATATCGCTGATACCGGCCTTGAAAGTATCGGTATCGTATCGAAAACAAAATAAGTTGTATCGCCATCAGTTTAAGCCATCCCTAGTCCTGTTCAGCTTCTTCAGTGCGCTGCAATATTTAAAGCTGCAGTGATTTCTGAGAAACGCTGTCGGAAGAGGATTGGGCCAAGCAGCACAACACGCCAATCAGCAGTAGGGGGCGTGTCTAATCATGACAGGGGAGAGTGAGCCAATCAGCTGTAGGGGGCGTGTCTAATCGTGACAGGGGATGGAGTGAGCCAATCAGCAGTAGGGGACGTGTCTAATCATGACGGGGGAGGAGAGAGCCTATCAGCAGTAGGGGGCGTGTCTAATCATGACGGGGGAGGAGAGAGCCTATCAGCAGTAGGGGGCGTGTCTAATCATGACGGGGGAGGAGAGAGCCTATCAGCAGTAGGGGGCGTGTCTAATCATGACAGGGGGAGGAGAGAGCCTATCAGCAGTAGGGGGCGTGTCTCATCATGACGGGGGAGGAGAGAGCCTATCAGCAATAGGGGGCGTGTCTAATCATGACAGGGGAAGAGAGCCAGTCAGCAGTAGGGGGCGTGTCTAATCATTACGGGGGAGGATAGCCAGTCAGCAGTAGGGGCGTGTCTAATCATGACGGGGGAGGAGAGAGCCAGTCAGCAGTAGGGGGCGTGTCTAATCATGACGGGGGGGGGGGAGGAGAGAGCCAGTCAGTGGTAGGGGGCGTGTCTAATCATGACGGGGGGGGGGGAGGAGAGAGCCAGTCAGAGGTAGGGGGCGTGTCTAATCATGACGGGGGGAGGAGAGAGCCAGTCAGAGGTAGGGGGCGTGTCTAATCATGACGGGGGGAGGAGAGAGCCAGTCAGCAGTAGGGGGCGTGTCTAATCATGACGGGGGGAGGAGAGAGCCAGTCAGCAGTAGGGGGCGTGTCTAATCATGACGGGGGGAGGAGAGAGCCAGTCAGCAGTAGGGGGCGTGTCTAATCATGCCGGGGGGAGGAGAGAGCCAGTCAGCAGTAGGGGGCGTGTCTAATCATGCCGGGGGGAGGAGAGAGCCAGTCAGCAGTAGGGGGCGTGTCTAATCATGACGGGGGGAGGAGAGAGCCAGTCAGCAGTAGGGGGCGTGTCTAATCATGACGGGGGAAGGAGAGAGCCAGTCAGCAGTAGGGGGCGTGTCTAATCATGCCGGGGGGAGGAGAGAGCCAGTCAGCAGTAGGGGGCGTGTCTAATCATGCCGGGGGGAGGAGAGAGCCAGTCAGCAGTAGGGGGCGTGTCTAATCATGCTGGGGGGAGGAGAGAGCCAGTCAGCAGTAGGGGGCGTGTCTAATCATGACGGGGGGAGGAGAGAGCCAGTCAGCAGTAGGGGGCGTGTCTAATCATGCCGGGGGGAGGAGAGAGCCAGTCAGCAGTAGGGGGCGTGTCTAATCGTGCCGGGGGGAGGAGAGAGCCAGTCAGCAGTAGGGGGCGTGTCTAATCATGACGGGGGGAGGAGAGAGCCAGTCAGCAGTAGGGGGCGTGTCTAATCATGACGGGGGGAGGAGAGAGCTAGTCAGCAGTAGGGGGCGTGTCTAATCATGACAAGGGGAGGAGAGAGCCAGTCAGCAGTAGGGGGCGTGTCTAATCATGACGGGGGGAGGAGAGAGAGTGAGCCAATCAGAAGTAGAGGGCGTGTCCACATGATGGGGGAAGAGAGAGAGAGCTTGGCAATTAAAGAGTAAAAATCCTTCTACGTCCTATGTTGTGTTTTATACCTTATTAGTATTGTAAAGTATTTAGATTAAGTGTAGTCTAATATGTTACAAATGAGTCTCTAAAGCAGGGATGGGCAACTTCGGCCCTGGAGGGCCACTGTCCTGCAGAGTTTAGCGCCAACCCTAATCAAAAACCACACCCACTTGTAGATTTCTATAGAAATCCTGAAACATTAATTAGCTGGATCAGGTGTGTTTGATTAGGGTTAGAGCTAAACTCTGCAGGACAGTGGCCCTCCAGGACCGAAGTTGCCCATCCCTGCTCTAAAGGATGTATTTTGTATCCTTCCCAACCCTGAATAATATATACTGCTAATATATGCTAATGCCAAAATCCATCTTTAGCGGCTTTAAAGGGTTAGTTCAGCCAAAGATGAAATGTCTGTCATTAACTCCTCCCCCTAATGTCGCTCCACACCCGTAAGACCTCCGTTCATCTTCACACACAGTTTAAAGCCCCGTTTCCACCAAAATTACCCGGAACAATTTGTACCAGGAACTTTTTTACAGGAACTTTTCTCCCCCCAGACCTGCAGCTGTCTGCGTTTCCACCGCGATAAAGTTCCGAGAAGATTAGGCAAATTAGTCCGGTGATGTAGGACTGCGCGCGACTGCTCCTCCAAATCAGTGAAGGACAGTAATCATTTGTGTGTGTACCGATTGAAAGATTTAGTGAACTGTTTAGATGAGACGTTATCTAAGAATTGATGATAATGTAAAATGTGTACCTAAAATGCAATGTAAGTCGCTTTGGATAAAAGCGTCTGCCAAATGCATAAATGTAAATGTAAATGTAAATGTAAACCGATCTGGTGTTTACATGTGATGACTTTCAATCGCAATCATTTTGTCACATGCAGTTTGTCTGCCGCACCAAAAATGTCAACGCTGTTTTCTCCAGCAGCTGGAGTGTGTTTACTGTAGCCATAGCAACTCTTAACGGCCACCAGGACTAATACAGTATTATTTATAGCTATTTGTTGTAAAGTGTAATAATCATCTCAGAAAAAAAAATCTTCTGTCAGGCGCAGTTAAAGTAAAAACTGCCTGGGGCAATATACGCTGTGTCATTACTCCAACATTATCTTCATAACTTACGAAATAAAAAGTTTACCCCTCAGAAAAATGTACTTTCCTCTCTTGTCAACATGAGCGCGGCGCGCGCTATCACGTCATGTAAGGACACACACTTAAAAGTAATCGGTCAGGTCGTTTACATGGTGAAAAAAAAATAATAACGAGTATGGAAGAGATTCAAGCTTTGCTGCTTTTGCTGGTTATGTATAGGTTTACTAAAGAGGTAATTAACAACGACAGAAAAGAGCACTAATATGCAGATTCAGCAGCATGCAGCTGCAGCATATTCAGAAAGCTTGTAAAGCTAGATTTAAAATGACAATGTATATTATTATCAGCTATTACGGACATTGAACGTGAGATGGCTGAGACGACCGCGCGCCACCAGACAGAGAGCAAGACTGATATTTACTGAACGCAGAACGAACCTCGCAAAAGACTTTTAAAAATGCCGGTTGAACTGCGTGAGCTAAACCAATCAGCATGCTCAGCGCCCAAGTCCCGCCCTCGAAAGTTCCTGAACTTTGAAAAAGTACTACCTCGCGAGCAGGGCCGTTTGGAGGGGGAAATATTTACCCGGAACTTCAATTTTACCCTGGTTCCTGCGGTCTAAACACACGAAGTACCACCCAAAGTTCCTAGTTCCTGGGTAAAGTTCCTGTGGTGGAAACGGGGCTAAAGATATTTTATATTTAGTCCGAGAGCTTTCTGTCATGAACGTGGATTGAAAACAAACCCGGAAGAGAAGACAATGCTGAATAAAGTCGTAGTTTTTGTTATTTTTGGACCCAAATGTATTTTGGATGCTTCAAGAGACTCTAATTAACCCACTGATGTCTCATATGGACTACTGTGATGATGTTTTTATTCCCTTTCTGGACATGGACAGTATAGTGTGCATACACTTGCATACGCTCTCGGACTAAATATAAAATATCTTAAACTGTGTGTGAAGATGAACGGAGGTCTTACGGGTGTGGAACATTAGGGAGAGGAGTTAATGACAGACATTTCATTTTTGGCTGAACTAACCCTTTAAGCCTCATGGCATAACTGGTTTGGAGAGTCTGTGGTCATTCACAGTTGGTCTCAGGACGGGGTGATCAAGGGGCAGATGTTAATGGGATTAGTTTGTGATTAATGGCACGCTAATGCCATCATTCTTGCCCTCCATAAATGGTACCTGTGAGCTCTTCTTCTGCCTTTCAGCTGGAGTCGGCCCTGCAGAACGTCAAAACCCAGCTGAACTCTGAGCTTCTGCGTCGAGTGGATGCCGAAAACCAGATCCAGACGCTTCAGGAACAGCTGGACTTCCAGAGGCATCTCGGCGAACAGGTTAATGTGATTATCACCTGAATCAAGTCCTCGTTTTGAGGCCCGTTCTTCGTACGTGGTTAAACTTTGGTCATAGTTTGTCTTGAGAAACCGAGATATTTGACAATCGTTGTAGGAGAAGTCCAAATTTTACCTCAGACAAAATTCTCTGGCCGAAGATTTGGCGCACAATCCTGCAGTGTGATTGTGCGCCAAATCTTCTGCCAGAGAATTTTGTCTGAGGTAAAATTTGATCGCATCGGTCATTAATCGACTGCCGGGATGCGCGGTATACCGGTACTGGAAAAATACCGGTATATATTTTATTTAAAACGTAACGATATCATGATTTTGCACATTTCGGTATATGCTGCTGTTCCGAGGTTCACCGCTAGATGGCAGCGCGCTGCCCAAACTGACCCGAAACAACCGGCAAATGTGACAACAAAATGGATAAAGCAGTTGAATCTCACTCAAGATGCCCAAAACGAATTAATAGAGAGAGGAGTAGAAGTGAAATTTGTAATGACTTTACTTATAAAACTGATGAAGAACCATCAGACCTAGCCAAGAAGACTCTGTCACTATCCTGACTTTAAGACTTCTGAAGAGATCGACAGGTCAGTGATCATTCAGACCATCTCATTTAGACATTTATTTTCTTTAACACTGATCAACACACACACACAGCCTAACATAAGATCGAATATCACAAAATCTCCAGCGTTCGTTCAACCAATAACGTTTAGATCTCATTATATTTGCACGCGCACTATTGCACTATTTACATTCACGTTAGACACACCCGACTGTGTTTATGTGAATACTCACTAAAGACGGACATTTGTACATAATTCTGTGTATTTGACTGTTTAAGGAAACTTAATGTGTAATGTGCGAGCTCTAAGTGACAGGCGTGTGTGTGTGTGTCGTATGAGCTCATATCTCCTGTAACTGTTATTACGAAATGCTATAAAATCTCTTGCGTGTTCAAATGATTTCCGTTCTCCGTCCCGAGACGAGCGTGAAATGTTGAATCGGATTATGAGGATTGCTTTAGTTTAGTGCGATGTCTTTTGAAACCAGAAGCAATTTGCTAATTTTGAGATTTTTGCTGAAATTATTCTCACAAGAAAGTTTTCAAATGACTGATTTGATGTGATAAGCTTTGCTGATTAATTTACTAATAAACATTTGTGGTAATTTCCCACGTTATAAACTCAAAACTTGCATAATTGTTCTCATTAGCGTGCAATATACCCGCGCTAAGACCGTGTGGTGTCGATTTAATATCGGTACTTCGGTTACGAAACAAAAATATATTGCAGTATATTGGAAATATCATGCAATACATTAGGCAATATATTCACATATATTGGATTTAATATTTATATTCTTTAATATATTGCAATATATGAAAGCGGCAATCATTTGTATATTTTGCAATATATTACAGGAATATATAATATATTGTATAATACCATCAATATATTATTCCATGTATTTATAATATATTTCAAGTAATATATTGGTAAATATTTTTCCTTTCATAAGGGTTAGATTGTGGTACCGTACCGAAGCCAAAATGGTGGTATTGAGCCATCTCTACGGTGAACAGTGTTGGGGGTAAAGCCCCGTTCACACCGCCAGCGACAAAGCGACACGATCCCATTCATTTCAATGGAGCGCTGGCGACACGAGCGACAGTGACCGTTGGCGACAGAATGTGGGCGTGTCATGCGACACGAGACACGCGACATAAGTTCAGAAATTTCAACTTTATACAAACGAGAAGCGATTTTCGCGAGCGACAACCAATAGGAGTGAAGTCAGTGGAGTGCACGTGATCCGTCTGCTTTACTGCTGCTACTACTGCGGTGTCCGGAGGAGTTGTTGATATTAGCTTTTAGCAAGCCCCCTGTTCTTTATAATATGTCTCTGTGTAGCCTACATACAGAGACACATTAAAAAAATTATGCATGGAAAAACGTGTCTGGGATTGTGGGGATATAAAGTAAGTTTTGACTAAACTGCATGCAATATGGTCTACCTATTACAGTACAGTGTGTATGTATTCTAATAACTTGCTCTGTTCTGCAAAACACTAGTAATAAAAACGGTACTATAGTACAAATATATTTAATGACGTTTATATGCAACCCGTAGTGGGAACGCCCACTAGCGACATGAATCTCTGGCGCTGGCGACATGCAGTGACAAAATCGCTGGCGGTGTGAACGGGGCTTAACTCATTACAAGTAACTTGAGTAACGTAATCAGATTACTTTTAAAATGTACAACGCATTACTTTTACAATGTACAACAAAATATCTGAGTTACTCTTTCAAATAAGTTACGCAAGTTACTTTTTCACATTTATTGACTGACGTCTCCTGTCCCCAAGTTGTGATAAATTGTAAGCGTGGAGTCGTTGTGTGTAAGCGTGATGGTTATTGTAGTTCTAGGCTAAATGTGATTGTGCATTCACTAACCTCATTTGCACACAATAAAATAAAATAAATCAGTATTGCTCAATTTATAAAATCGGTGAAATTCAAAATCCGAATACTATGCAAATCTCCAAAAATTAAATATGTTAAACAAATCAAATATTTTTATGCACTCAATCTCACTTTATTGACCGATGGCTGACCTTTAATGATTCCGTTAAACCATATGCAAAAAAATACTTTTGTTTTTATTGGGTAAATAAGTGTTACCTGAGGCTTATCTACTTTTGGTGTAAAAGGTTCTTTACATTTGTACAAAAATTTAACTTTTTTGTTATATAAAAAAACAAGCCCCGCCCAGGTGAAAAAAAGTAACGCATAAGTAATGTAACGCATTCCTTTTCATAAAAAGTAACTAAGTAAAGCATTCAGTTACTTTTTAAAGGAGTAACTCAATATTGTAATGCATTACTTTTCAAAGTAACTTTCCCCAACATTGCCGGTGAACATGTCAAACTAACGATCAAAGACTTCATAATTTAGCCTCTGATCAGAGGAATCTTTTAGGATTTGCAAAATTGGTCTCAGACGGCAAAATCGTGGGCAAAATCGCACGGTGTGCACCCGGCTTAACTCGGTTAGCCGGATTTGATTGTTGAGGATTTGGCTCGATCTCGGATTGTTTGGTTCTTCGACGCTCATCCTGGATTTGTTGTTATAGCAACAGCTCCATTAGCTTAAACCTGCTTATTTCATGTAAACAGGATTAGATGATGCTTAAAATCTGTCCCAGCCACTGCTACTTTATTACAAGAGATCATTACTGAACCAGGTGCAATAATCCTTTTAAATAATAATAATATAAAAGTTTATTTGAAAATATTATAATGTTGTGTAAAAGGTGCGTATGATACTATAGACACAGTCACTTGATTGAGAGATTTATTTGTGATGGAATAATTTCTTTATAGTTGTATTGGAGGTTTATATACATTGTACAGTAAATCTGAGACGTGCATTAATTTGAGCGATGAAGGATATTATGGGATGGCTTGATGCAGTGCAAGAGATGCAGATAACTTAATCTTGACAGTTAGCACTGCAAAAAATGCTTTTCTTACTTAGTATTTTTGTCTTGTTTCCAGTCCAAACATCTAAAAATTCTTAAAATAAGAAGTATTTAAAGGAAGTGTGTGTAAGATTGTGGCCAAAACTGGTACTGCAGATGTATTCCCCTCCCTCTCCCCCTGACTCGAGGTTGCCAGATTGGTTGCAGGATCTGCAGGAACGTTTGTAGCTGCAGATGTGATAACTAGAGCAGATCTGGCAACCCACTTCTGACTTTGTGATTGGTCGATTAGGTGGAGGGCGGAGCTTCAGGCCAAAACACAAACATGACATCATCAACATCAGCTGAGGGCAACAACAACTTTATAATGACAATATCCTGCCGGACTCCTGCTGTCAGTGATAGAAGTGTTTGACATTAACATGATTTCTGAATGTCTAGAGACATATCAGGGCCATTTTATGATTCATTTAAATACATTTCTTACATACAGTTCCTTTAATAGACAATAAAAAAGTGATTGTCTTGTTTTGGGGAAAAATAACTTGTTTTTTTCTTAAAATAAGCAAAATAATCTGTCAATGGGGTAAGAAAAATAATCCTAATTTATTTATCTTATTTATCTTATTTTAAGCAAAAACTCTTAATGTTGAGTTATTTTTCCCCAAAACAAGACTAATTTTTGCTTGTCTAGTAAATGTTTCTTAATGTAAGAGTTTTTAGATATTTTGACTAGAAACATGATAAAAATACCAAGTAAGAAAAGCATTTTTGCAGTGAAGAAACTTTAATTAATACTGTCATGTAGCAAATCTGCTTCAAATGGAATTAAAAATTAAATTAAAAATTGAAATAATGTAAAGTGTGTACAAATACTAAAAAATCGTGAATATCAGTGGGAATCAAAAAAGTGCACATTTAATCTAACTTTTATGTTAGTTTGGTTGTTTGTTTGTTTCCTCATAAAGGTCCAGAATTCGTGTTTTTCTTCTTTTTTTCTTTGTCAAGTTTTTGGCCTTTTTTAATTATATGATGTCATTACGTTGTCTTGCTGCCAGCCAATCGCTGCTTATCATGGTTTCGAGTATCGATGATCTGCCCTCTTTAGGGAACACAAGAACGAGCAGTGATCTCAGATAACTTCATCCGGATATTTTAATCCAATCCGTACATTTGTTTGAAGAACCAAATTAGCCAGAGATCAGTTATCAGGATTAGAAGATCTGGGATCTGTCAGATCATCTCGGATGTGTTAAGCGAGGTACGAAGAATGGACCCCTGGTGGAGCTCTGTGACCGTGTGTGTGTGTGTGTGCAGGAGGTGCGGGAGATGCGCAGCCGTCACGAGAGCCGTCTGATGGAGCTGGACAGCGGCAGACAGAAGGAGTTTGAAGGTAAATTAGCTGAAGCCATGAAGCAGCTCCGAGAGGAACATGAGGCTCAGATCCAGCAGTACAAAGAGGAGCTGGAGAAAACCTTCGCTGCCAAGGTAAAGCTCAGCCGACGTTTGATCCAAGTGGTGTTGTTACTTTTTTTTTCTTTTTAGAAAATGTATTTTTCATATATTTTATTTATTAATATTCCTTGTATACTAGTAATATTAATAAATAATGAGTGAAATTAATGTATGTATTATATGCAAAAATATTAAAGGTGAACTATGTAGTATTTTTGCAGTAAAACATCCAAAAACCACTAGGCCGGTGTTATATATTTTGTTCAGTTGAGTACCTACAATATCCCAGAAGTTTCCAACTATTTGTAAATTGTGAGAAAATTGCTATTTTAACTGAGGACAGGGACGTTTCAACATTGCATTTGAGGGAGTCGCCTGTCAATCGCGTCATATCTGCGTTACCCTCGGTTTCGGCTTTTATTTGGCAGGAGCGCTTTACTCTTAGCAGTGTGAACAAGTGAACGCACGGAGTAACGTCATAACATCGTTTTGAACACACTTAAATGTATCTAATATGATAAACAGAGCTGCATTACCTCATAATCATAACCGGAAGAGCGGATCTGTGCAGGCGCTCGGCGACTGTGTCCCGTCCCGTCATAATAAAAGTCCCAGTATTCGCGAGGCGGGTATTTGTTTAACAATCGCTCCAGCGGCCGTGCTCAGCTCCACAACACTCGGTCCTGCTCTGCTTTAGACTACAGTAACGTTAATAACCGCATGCATGAACGTGATTTCTGCCCGAGTCCTATTTTCCACCGGCTGTGATGAGAAGACCACATGTCCCAAGATGCTGCGCTCACACTTTGCGTCATCAAACTACGATTTGTTTTCAATAGGCGCCCTCCAGTGGACGGAAAGCTCCATAGTGCACCTTTAAGATAAAATTATACATAACTATATGCATACATTGATATTTTTATATTGTACGTACATACATACACACACACACACACGTTCCATAGGCGTAGTGGTTTTTATACTGTACAAACTGTATTTTCTATCCCCCTACACTGTCCCTACCCCTAAACCTACCATCTCTCACACACACACACACACACACACACACACACACACACACACACACACACACTGCCCCTAAATCTACCCATCACAGGAAACATTCTGCATTTTTACTTTCTCATAAAAACTCCTCCTGTGTGATTTATAAGCCTTTGTAAAGTGGGGCCATGGGTAATGTCCTCATATTTCACCCTCTCCTGTAATACCTGTGTCATACCCATGGCATTATACACATTTATGTCCTCATATGTCACACAAACTCACTGTTTTATTTATACAAAAAGCTCAAATTATAAATTCTTTATGTATATACAACCCTCTACGCTCATCTTGGCAATAGAATCGCCATTCTGTTTAAAATGGCACAGCTCTTTAAATATCTGAACGCACACTCTTAGCGTCAGTCAATCAAACATTAGACTATGGTATGATAATCAAGAGTTATTTAATGATAGAACTTTAGCAATTAGGCCCTGAAAGGTCTGTAGCCCTTGTTGTATCTGTTAGTTTCCTATATTATTATTATTATTCCTCCCCTATGGGAGTCAATGGCAGCCCTATGAACCGTAAGTAGGAAAATAATGAAATTTGGGACATTTGTAGAGACATTATCAATAATGGACCAAATATGGAGTCTCTAAGACCAACTCCATAGCGCCACCACCAGTTCAAAAATTCAACATTTATACTGTTATAACTTTTGAACCATTTGTAGTAGAGAAATGAAACTTCGTACATCTGATTCCTCTCTTCATGCTGATCACATTCCATATTACATTAAGGCTCTGCCCATTACAGTAATGGTGATTTTTGAAAAGTACAGTATTCAGTTCTTATGCTGCTACTCCTTCAAAATGTGTCCAATTTTTACAAATCTTGGCAGAGAGAATCTTTGGACTGAGCCACACAGAAATAACTGAACCAAATGTTTTGTCCTCCTGGAAAAAAAGTTATGGTGTCTCGAACTTAACGAGGTCGACCCGAAATTGGTTCTGAGGCTGTATCTCGGCCGAACTTTGATCAATCGAAACGAAAATTGGGTTCTTTTTATCGGACCGATGATCTGTGGGTCCATGTGAAAGTTGGGAACAGCACCTCCTACACTGTAAAATTTTTAAAAAGTAAGTAACCTGGTTGCCTTAATTTTGAGTTTATTGAAATTAAAAATTTGAGTTGATGCAATGAAGGAAATTTGTTTAATAAATAGAAACTCAAAATATTATTCTATCTGAACTAGACATGTGCCGATTTTCGATAATGCGATTTATCACGATAATGAATATGCACGATATTGTTATCGTGGGCACTTTAAAATATCGTAAATAATAATTTATTAACAATTTATAATTTTTTTTATAATGCACTCAAGAATACTTTGCCCATCAACCGTATAAATGCTCAACACCGCTGTATTCTACGTCAAAGGGACACGCGCTCAGATATAAACAAGCCCAACGTGCGTTTGCTCATGACTGAACCGGTTAAGGAGACGCTGCTGAAGTGCCGCTCAGTGACAGCAGAGGGCGCTGATGAACTGCAGAATGCAGCGGTTACCCCGGAAACCAGCAAACAAACAAAAAAACGCGTGTAGTTTTTAAAACAGCCGTTCGTTTTTGTAATCCGAATGTTGTTCATCACAGAACCAAATACTTAACACTTAAAGACTTAATAGGCTATTTATTTTCAAATGTAAACATTTTTATGTTTTAATCTGGACTACAACCCTAATAATTAAAACTCTTCTAATTATTTGTTATTGTTCAGTATAACTTTGAGATACGGCTTCATTAGTTAACCTGTTAATTCATTATTACCAAACTGACAATGAAAAATACTTATAAAGAATTAATCATTCTTTGTTAATTTCTTAGTTACTTTTTAATAACATTAAAATCAAAATCAAAATAACTTTTAATGGACCTAAGATAAAACTAACAATGATCAGTATTTCTTAACTAACATTACCAAAAACATTATACTTTCTGTACCAAATGTAGCTGTTGCTCAATCTTAGTTAATGCATAAACTAATGAGACCTTATTGTAATTTGTAAGCCTACCTGTTGTTCTTTATAGCCTAATTCTTTTGCACTTTAATCTGTTTGAAAATTGTACTTTTACAGCTCTGAAAAAAATCAAGAGACCACTTAACATTGATTTCTCAATGAGGGGTCTCTTAATTTTTTTTCCAGAGCTGTATATATTTTTGGTGCATTATTGTATTTAAACATTCAGTTATTTTTGTTCTTACAAATATAGTTCTTAAAGCTGTTATGCTATGACAACACTTTTTTTTTTGCAACTTATTGCAATATCGTGATAATATCGTTTATCGTGATAAAACTTCATCAATTAATCGCAACATGAAAAATTGATATCGGCACATGCCTAATCTGAACCACATAAAAAATGTGATAAATCATGAAAATAGCAAATAAAACACACAATTACCCAATATGCTTACAAAATCTTTTAATAATATTTTAATAAAGGTTGCCGAAGCTCTAAAAATGTTCATTGTAATAACTCAAAATTTTAATTTCAATGAACTTAAAATTAAGGCAACCAGGTAACTTTTTTTCTAAATAATTTCTTACAGTGTAGGGGTTATGAGAAAAGAAAAATGGCTATTTTTGCGCATATCTTCTGAACTGTTTGTCAGAAAGTCAACATTGGTTTCTATAGATTCCTCGTGTCATGCCGAATCCGGGGATACTGGATATGTTAGGATCGGATGAACCACCTGACCACCATTTTGAAATTTATTGTATGAGGCCAAGCCCTGAAAGGTCTGTAGCCCCTCTTGTATCTGTTAGTTTCCTATATTATTATTATTATTATTATTATTCCTCCCCTATGGGAGTCAATGGCAGCCCTATGAACTGCGTATCAGAAGTTTTATCTGATCCAGGCATTGAGAATGATCTCACCTGAAGCTGTTAAATATAGCAGTGCATTTATATACAAAATCTTATTTTTGTGTTGATTCTCAGTTGATCAGGCAGGTTTGTAAAATCCCACTGCGATCATTTGAATATACTCCTGGGTTTCTGCTGATACAAAGCCATATGCTAATCGGTTAAGTAACCCTTCAAGATATTGTTTCTTGATGTATATATATATCGTGCTGGGCAACGATTAAAAAACGATTAAAATGTTTAATCGTGATTAATCGCATGATTTTTCTGTGATTAATCGCAGTATGCGCAAAATTCAATAATGAATACAAACGTGTATTGCATACTTTTATTTTAAAAGTGCTGCTATATGAACAAAAGTGCAATGACATATGGTTTCCAAACACTTTAAACAAATAAGGTGCTTTTTACAGCAGTTAAAAGTTAGTAACAGTTACAATATTTCTTGTAAATATCAACTTAAACATTAATTTATTCAAATTAAATTAAATTGGTGGTCTACATATATTGATTGTGTAGTAATATTCTCATCAGTGTTCTGTCAGCTTTAACATCGGCCGACTTAAATCTGCATATTTGTGATATTCACCCCAGGGCGGTATTTAATTTTATAAAGGCCATTTTTTAAAATCGTATTAAATGTATGCATTATCTTTCATGTTAAATTCTTACATTTGATTAATGAATTCAGTTATAATAGTAAAAACACTATAGGCTGTTACCAATCAAATTAAATCATTTAAACTGCAAAAAATACAGCTGCAATAAATAATGTTATAAGATTGATGTTCTCAATAAAACCTGCAATCATACTTTTAAACATAACCGCCAATAGGGGGCAGCGAGTGATCGTCTTCATGAGCGAGTCATTGAGTCGTTTATTCAAATGATTCATTCAAATCACTGAGTCATTTAGTAACAAAACACAGCGCTGAGTGTTGCTTTCTATTTTCGTCTGTGAAATCATGGGTGAAATGGAACAAAAAAGGTTGTATGAATTTAAATTTTAAGTAACTTAAAGCTCAGTTTTCCCTCAGTATGTTTCTTCTGTGAGTTTATATCGCTGCTCAATTGTTTTGATTTCTCCACGAATGTCTCTCACAAAGAGACCGGCAGCGCGAGCCTCAACGCGACTAACGTACCAGAGGCAGAGAGACACTCATCAATCGCTGTTCACATTGAATCTAATAGTAACAACAAAAAAATCGGAATCATTCTCGCGTTTCTGGTTGTAATATATTTTATTTGTCCCAGACAAAGAATGCCAGCCCTTGGCTTCGGCTACAGACAGCGCTGTGTTCTCCTGACCAATGGTTTGTCTGTGTGTGTATTCTCCTGACCAATGGTTTGTCTGTGTGTGTATTCTCCTGACCAATGGTTTGTCTGTGTGTGTATTCTCCTGACCAATGGTTTGTCTGTGTGTGTTTTCTCCTGACCAATGGTTTGTCTGTGTGTGTATTCTCCTGACCAATGGTTTGTCTGTGTGTGTTTTCTCCTGACCAATGGTTTGTCTGTGTGTGTATTCTCCTGACCAATGGTTTGTCTGTGTGTGTATTCTCCTGACCAATGGTTTGTCTGTGTGTGTTTTCTCCTGACCAATGGTTTGTCTGTGTGTGTATTCTCCTGACCAATGGTTTGTCTGTGTGTGTTTTCTCCTGACCAATGGTTTGTCTGTGTGTGTATTCTCCTGACCAATGGTTTGTCTGTGTGTGTATTCTCCTGACCAATGGTTTGTCTGTGTGTGTTTTCTCCTGACCAATGGTTTGTCTGTGTGTGTATTCTCCTGACCAATGGTTTGTCTGTGTGTGTATTCAGAGGCAGAGCAACGGCCTTTCAATATAATAATAAATAACTACGTTAATGCGCGATAAAATAATTGCCGGCATTAATTAATTAATGCGTTAACATGATAATAATGCGTTAAATTGCCCAGCCCTAATATATATATATATATATATATATATATATATATATATATATATATATATATATATATATATATATATATATATATATATATATATATATATATATATAAACAGGTCCTTCTAAAAAAATTGCATATTGTGATAAAGTTCATTATTTTCCATAATGTAATGATAAAAATTAAACTTTCATATATTTTAGATTCATTGCACACCAACTGAAATATTTCAGGTCTTTTATTGTTTTAATACTGATGATTTTGGCAAACAGCTCATGAAAACCCAAAATTCCTGTCTCAAAAAATAAGCATATCATGAAAGGTTCTCTAAACGAGCTATTAACCTAATCATCTGAATCAACTAATGAACTCTAAACACCTGCAAAAGATTCCTGAGGCTTTTAAAAACTCCCAGCCTGGTTCATTACTCAAAACCGCAATCATGGGTAAGACTGCCGACCTGACCGCTGTCCAGAAGGCCATCATTGACACCCTCAAGCGAGAGGGGAAGACACAGAAAGACATTTCTGAACGAATAGGCTGTTCCCAGAGTGCTGTATCAAGGCACCTCAGTGGGAAGTCTGTGGGAAGGAAAAAGTGACGCTGCACAACGAGAAGAGGTGAGCGGACCCTGAGGAAGATTGTGGAGAAGGACCGATTCCAGACCTTGGGGGACCTGCGGAAGCAGTGGACTGAGTCTGGAGGAGAAACATCCAGAGCCGCCGTGCACAGGCGTGAGCAGGAAATGGGCTACAGGTGCCGCATTCCCCAGGTCAAGACACTTTTGGGCTACAGAGAAGCAGCACTGGACTGTTGCTCAGTGGTCCAAAGTACTTTTTTCGGATGAAAGCAAATTTTGCATGTCATTCAGAAATCAAGGTGCCGGAGTCTGGAGGAAGACTGGGGAGAAGGAAATGCCAAAATGCCTGAAGTCCAGTGTCAAGTCCCCACAGTCAGTGATGGTCTGGGGTGCCATGTCAGCTGCTGGTGTGGGTCCGCTGTGTTTTATCAAGGGCAGGGTCAATGCAGCTCGCTATCAGGAGATTTTGGAGCACTTCATGCTTCCATCTGCTGAAAAGCTTTATGGAGATGAAGATTTAGTTTTTCAGCACGACCTGGCACCTGCTCACAGTGCCAAAACCACTGGTAAATGGTTTACTGACCATGGTATTACTGTGCTCAACTCTCCTGACCTGAACCCCATAGAGAATCTGTGGGATATTGTGAAGAGAAAGTTGAGAGACGCGAGACCCAACACTTTGGATGAGCTTAAAGGGGGGGTGAAACACTGTTTCAGTCAATCTCATGTCAATCTTGAGTACCTATAGAGTAGTATTGCATCCTTCATATCTCCGAAAAGTCTTTAGTTTTATTATATTTGTAAAAGAAATATGGGCTGTACCGAGTCTTTCCGGAAAAAAACGAGCGGCTGGAGGCGTATCGAGTGGGCGGAGCTAAAGAATGACGAGCGCGCAAAGTGGTGAGGTCCTCAAGCGTGGAGAAGCCCATGGCTATCGATCTCAGCTAATAGATATGATCCAGAATCATTCGGAGGCTGAAATAGAAGCAACAACAGCAGGACGTCCGTCTCTGTGGTATGGACCGTATTTAGTGGCCTGTCAACATTTGTGTCTTTGCTCTCAGTTTATGAGGACATGATTCGGTTTATGGACTATTGTATGCGACTAAACCTTAGCAGTAGCAAGCAAAACGGTTTTGCACGTCAGACTAGTGTAACGTTATACAGAGAACAGTAACCGAAGCACGCGATCGTGTCGTTTACTGATGTTTACTCACGCGACGATAGCCGACAGCACAGACATTTGAAGCAGTTTTACTCACCGGCTGCTTCCAAAGCAGGACCGAACCTTTATCGCTGGGACTGCTCCGTCAAAAACACACTTCTTGGAGTGTGGAGATCCACTTTGCGATGCGACTGAAGCATTTCTGCGTTCAAATCGGTTCAAATGCAGCGCTGCCTTCCCGGAATGCTGTGCTGAAGCGTTGAAGTCGCTCGACGTCACCCATAGGAATAAAGTGGAGCGCGGCGCGGACTATAACGACAAGTGTTCACGGACGACTGGATCTGCAGCTGAGAGTGTTTATGGGTGTGCATTTCCTCTCTCGCTCTAGTCACGCGCGCGCACCCTACCGGGAGAAGAGCCCGTACGGCCCATACAAGGACCTTCCGCTCTTTATTAACGTCAAGTCGACCCATACTCGAAAAAAAACTCTCCGAAACTTGTGAGGAACCGGAAGGAGTATTTTTGACACAGAAATACTCCATCAAACGTCCAACATTAGTTTCTGAAACTTTGTCTATGTTTAGGATGGAAATCAGAGTCTTTAACAGTGTAAAAAGCTCAGTATGCATGAAACAGCATTTCACCGCCCCTTTAATGCCGCTATTGAAGCATCCTGAGCCTCCATAACACCTCAGCAGTGCCACAGGCTGATCGCCTCCATGCAATTTTTCAGAAAAAAATGATTTCATAGATGTGATTTCCTGCGTTATGGTGCGTTTGAGGCCATGTCCCTTTCCTATACCAAAAAGACCTCAATCCAATCAATGCCAATAGTCTAATAGAGTAGTGGTTATAGAGTAGGGGTAAGACGCATTAAGTTTTGACGCAAATCGATCAGAGGTTCGAATCCGCCTTTTGCCACACTCGCTCTACTCCCTTTCCCCATCACATATCAGATCGGAAAGGTATTTATTTTCAATACAAAAATAGAAACTATTAGAAAAGGGGAAATAACGCGTTTAACATGTTTAATAATAAGCTTCTAGGTTAAGGGGTAGTCAAGGTAAACAGACATGTGCTGAATTAGAGACGATAAAAGTGAGTGGGGCCAATATCATTGGTCTTAAAAAGTGGGTGGGTCTTGTCCCACACACACACAATGGTTCCGACGCCCATGATATATATATATATATATATATATATATATATATATATATATATAAGTTGGGTTCATGAATATTAATCACGTTGACAGCATTTGCTTGAACTGATTTGATGAAATCAAAACAAGGATAGGAAAAGATGAGCGGTAGCCAATGAGATTTCCATTTGCGCATTAGCTCCTGTTTGTTAGGCCTATCTACTGGTTGTTCTTAAAAGCTGAATAATTCTAAATGAACTCTGGTATTTTGACAGGAAAATACAACGTTGCGCGTTGATTCTGCGTGGTAAGATACTGCATGCACACTCTCTCTCTGTCGCTCTCTCGTGCTCGCTCTCTCTCACCAAGACAGACAAAAAATGGCTTTAAGACTAGTCTCTGCTGTCTCACATGACAGCACCTTTGTCCTGTGCGGGTGCAATTCACATGGCAAAATCATGACCACTAAAACTTAAACACTGCACCTTTAACCCTTAAATGCATACCTCAGGTCATTCACTCCTCTCTTACTTATTCTTTTTTTAAAGTTAGACATCAACCTTCTTAGCATTCCTCAATCAATCCATTTTAAACAATATAACAAGAAAAAAATATTGAATCGGTTGCTAACGACCCGAATTAATCAATTAATAAATTAATCTATAATGACGAAATAGGTGCAATTTACCTTTATTCCACAAGGGGACAATGTCTGATATGCAATGATGAATTGACGTTTCACTCATATATGAGTATTATATAACTATTACCTGAGAGAGAAATCGAAACAATAATGATTATAATCAGCAAAACTTGATGGCTCAGTGATTTACAGCAGAGAGCAAGTACTAAACACAATCAAATATTAGTGTCAATGTCACTTGATGATGAATGTGCTCAAAAAACTGTCAGTGATTAAAATATTGATTTTGAAGATGTTGAAAAAGAGTTTGGAGAATAAGCGTGATGGCGAGTCAGATGCTGAATGTAGCCTACTAGTAAACGAGCTCTAACGAGGACAGGAGTTTTATATATTATAGCGACAGCTAGAGACTAGTCCATGTTAAATATAGATCCGTTAACGACCCGAATATGTAAGAATGTTTGGCGAAACGGTCATGCATTTAAGCAAGGATATGCTGTTTTTGTTTAGTTTATTTTTTTTACAGTTTTTTATTGTATTTTTAAATTACCGTCATATTAATTTTCAATCTTATTATTAATTTATTATTTTGAACAGTGTATATCTGCAGCGAATTTTACCTCAGGTTTATGCGTTGGTTCGCTCGCGCGCGGCAAAGATGAGCGAGGTGAGGGATATGAGAGCTTACACAAAAACATTTTCTAATATGTAATGTTAAACTACGAAAACAATTACGCTTGCTTATGTTTGTTAAACTGCTGGTTATGAGGACAATGCGGTTTGAAACGTTATATCGGATTAAGAGAAACGTTATATGAATTTTGACCTAAGTTACTTTACACTTGAACAGTTGCTTAATCGGCATCATAACGATAAGAAAATACGGTTAAATAATGTATAGTTGTTGTACACATTCAAGCTTTTCTTGCCACGTTCAAGTGTGTGTGTGTGTGTGTGTGTGTGTGTGTGACTAGACACGCAAGAGTTGCTGTGGTAACGAACAACAACCGCAACGCGCTGATTTTAGTGGCCTATCTTTTATTTGAGGAAATGGGCTGTTAGATACAGTATGAACTGGTCCTGAATCCTGTTTAATGGTTAACGTTGCTTCAGTGAACGCTCAAGACAAGTCTATTGAAAATCTATAATTAAATATGATATATTATTAGTCTATTGAATATCTATTATCATCTATTATAATAAATCTATTATTATTTTATTATTATTATTAAGTGTAATACAATGATCATAAAGAAAGATAAGCATGTTGCTATCTATTTTATCGGCATGACGTGTGGGATTATGAACGTTATTCATAGATTTAAGCGTTATCTTCAAATGGGGGCGGGGTTAGACTACAAAAATCAGTTACAAAATTTGCGTTACGGTTATAAAATAGTCGTTGCGCATTATATATATATTATATCAGTGGCGATTTCTTTAAGGGAAGCTCGGCTTCGCTTATAATGTCACAAAATTAATAGTCAAATATGTACTATTGTATTAACATTTTATTGACTAAAAATGCGTAGGAAAACAAAAGAAATCATACTAGAAAACATCTCAAAGACGAGTTCGTTCAGAATCAGTTTCTGTGTATATGTGTGTGTGTGTGTATATATATATATATATATATATATATATGTGTATATGTATGTAGGCTATGTGTGAATATAAACATCAGTGTGTGTGTGTATGTAAGGTTATAGAAGTTTTTCTCTCTTTTCCAGTGTGCACAAGTGTGAAACACACTGCCAGTCAGTAGTGGCAATACATTTCGGTTACACTTTATTTTAAGGTGCCATTGTTACAGTGTAATTATATATTTAAGTACTGCGTAATGTTTAGCAAGTACATGGGTTTGGTTGAGGGTTAGTTGCATGTAATTATGCATTACTGTTATTCCTATCGTTAAGGTTACATAAGTAACAAAAACACTGTAAAATAGTGTTCTACATTTCTTACTTCTCCAGCTTTCAGCTGTGGACATTATACAGTATAAAATGAGCAAGAAAGCAGCTTTCGGCTACAGTCAATGAAACTGTAAAAGAGACTGCAAGAGCAAGACATGAAGTACTTCCTTGATATTAGAAAAGACACATCACAGAGTATTTTCATGCATTAAAGGCACCGAGTGAGGGAGGATTTTACAGCAGTGAGATTTGCATGTGCGTTTATTCTCTCAGATTGAGATAGTCGGCAGGAGAAGAGTAGTTCAGGGATTTCGGCGACAGGAAGCGGCTGTAATCGGGACACACAGAAAACGCTTAATTTCACTGCGTCTGTCTTTCATGGTACCTCAGTCATGCGTCAGAGACCAGACTATTCTCCGGGGTCTCGTTGGTCTGCAGTAACGGTGTCATTGGTTTCTCTTGCAGTTGGAGAACGCAAAGCAAACGGCGGTGAAAAACAGCGACTTCGCTTCTTCGACGAGAGAAGAGCTGGCGGGAACCAAACTACGTCTGGAGTCTCAGTCGCTGCAAATCAACAACCTGCACAGACAGGTAAAGATCTGAGGGGTTTCCCTGTATAATCTTGACCATCGCCCACAATATCAGTCAAAAGTCTGGGGTCAGTAAGGTTCTTTTTTTGGCCCATTTGACCAATCAGAGCAGACTAATTACTACAGACTGGGCCAACTGACCAATCAGAGCAGTGCAGAACCATTTCAGACACTGTGAGAAAAGAGCTGATTTGTATTATACATATCACTAACCCAACCACCAGGCCCACCATTAACCCAACCACCAGGCCCACCACTAACCCAACCACCAGGCCAACCTCTAACCCAACCTCCAGGCCCACCACTAACCCAACCTCCAGGCCCACCACTAACCCAACCTCCAGGCCCACCACTAACCCAACCTTCAGGCCCACCACTAACCCAACCTCCAGGCCCACCTCTAACCCAACCTCCAGGCCCACCATTAACCCAACCTCCAGGCCCACCATTAACCCAACCACCAGGCCCACCACTAACCCAACCTCCAGGCCCACCACTAACCCAACCTCCAGGCCCACCACTAACCCAACCTCCAGGCCAACCTCTAACCCAACCTCCAGGCCCACCACTAACCCAACCGCCAGGCCCACCACTAATCCAACCTCCAGGCCCACCACTAATCCAACCTCCAGGCCCACCACTAATCCAACCGCCAGGCCCACCACTAACCCAACCCCCAGGCCCACCACTAACCCAACCCCCAGGCCCACCACTAACCCAACCCCCAGGCCCACCACCAACCCAACCTCCAGGCCCACCACCAACCCAACCGCCAGGCCCACCACTAACCCAACCCCCAGGCCCACCACTAACCCAACCTCCAGGCCCACCACTAATCCAACCTCCAGGCCCACCACTAACCCAACCTCCAGGCCAACCTCTAACCCAACCTCCAGGCCCACCACTAACCCAACCTCCAGGCCCACCACCAACCCAACCTCCTGGCCCACCACCAACCCAACCTCCAGGCCCACCACCAACCCAACCTCCAGGCCCACCACTAACCCAACCTCCAGGCCCACCACTAACCCAACCTCCAGGCCCACCACTAACCCAACCGCCAGGCCCACCACTAACCCAACCCCCAGGCGCACCACCAACCCAACCGCCAGGCCCACCACTAATCCAACCGCCAGGCCCACCACTAACCCAACCGCCAGGCCCACCACTAACCCAACCTCCAGGCCCACCACCAACCCAACCTCCAGGCCCACCGCCAACCCAACCGCCAGGCCCACCACCAACCCAACCGCCAGGGCCACCACTAACCCAACCGCCAGGCCCACCACTAACCCAACCGCCAGGCCCACCACTAACCCAACCGCCAGGCCCACCACTAACCCAACCTCCAGGCCCACCACTAACCCAACCTCCAGGCCCACCACTAACCCAACCGCCAGGCCCACCACTAACCCAACCCCCAGGCGCACCACCAACCCAACCGCCAGGCCCACCACTAACCCAACCCCCAGGCACACCACCAACCCAACCGCCAGGCCCACCACTAATCCAACCGCCAGGCCCACCTCTAACCCAACCTCCAGGCCCACCTCTAACCCAACCGCCAGGCCCACCACTAACCCAACCGCCAGGGCCACCACTAACCCAACCGCCAGGCCCACCTCTAACC
The DNA here is from genome assembly GCF_024679245.1 of Pseudorasbora parva. Lineage (NCBI taxonomy): Eukaryota > Metazoa > Chordata > Actinopteri > Cypriniformes > Gobionidae > Pseudorasbora > Pseudorasbora parva. Next base: position 3,415,132 of record NC_090177.1, on the reverse strand, counting down.
CAACCAGGCCCAGCCAGGCCCACCACTAAATAACCCAACCACCAGGCCAACCTGGCCCCGCCCCTTTGCTCTGAAATGAGGAGTCTTATGCTGTGTATAAGCGCTGAATGTTGGTCGTGTGTTGGTCAGAATTCGGCGCTGGAGGCTCGTGTTCAGGAGCTGGAGCAGATGCTGGACCGCGAGAGGCAGTCGCACCAGCATCGGCTCTCCCAGAAGGAGCAGGAGATGGCGGACCTGAGGCAGAAGATGCAGGAGCAGCTGGAGGAATATCAGAACCTGCTGGACGTCAAGCTCATGCTGGACATGGAGATCAACGCCTACCGGAAGATGCTGGAGGGCGAAGAGAAGCGGTGAGGCCTCTTTGATCCTAGTGAGTGGGTGGGTCGGTCGGTCAGTGAGTGTGTGATTCAGTGGGTGAGTGAGTCAGTGGGTGAGTCGGTCAGTCAGTCAGTCAGTGAGTGAGTCGGTCAGTAAGTGATTTAGTCGTTCAGTCAGTCGGTCAATGAGTGAGTCGGTGGGTGAGTGAGTCAGTGGGTCAGTCGGTCAGTGAGTGAGTCGGTGGGTGAGTGAGTCAGTGGGTCAGTCAGTCGGTGAGTGAGTAGGTCAGTGAGTGATTGAGTGAGTCGGTCGGTCAGTGAGTGGGTGAGTCGGTCAGTCAGTCGGTGAGTGAGTCGTCAGTGAGTGATTGAGTCGGTCGGTCAGTGAGTGGGTGAGTCGGTGGGTAAGTGAGTGGGTCAGTGAGTGAGTCGGTGGGTCGGTGGGTCAGTGGTTGAGTCGGTCGGTCGGTCAGTGAGTGAGTGAGTCGGTCAGTCAGTTTGTGAGTGAGTCGGTCAGTATGTGAGTGAGTCGTTCAGTCAGTGAGTGGGTCGGTCAGTGAGTGTGTCGGTTTTTGAGTGAGTGAGTTGTTAAGTCAGTCAGTGAGTGAGTGAGTCGGTCAGTCGGTTGATGAGTCAGTTGGTCAGTGAGTCAGTCGGTCAGTAGGCGTTTCTCAATGTCAAGGAAGGATCCTCGGAAGCCAGAATTCTAAGGATGCTACGTCAGCGACATCCGACGAAGGACTGTTCCAATGTCGAGGATCCTCGAATTTCAACCAAGGACTGAGTCCTTCGTTCGAAAAATATGTCATATACAGGAAAGGATGCATATGAGTAGCCTTCGCGCACGTCACGTTCTCAAATCACCCACAATCCTATGCGCGCAGCTTTGCTATCAGACGTTCCCGGAGTCGGACTCGGAGCGTGAACGGGGCAAATATGCTTGTATCGGGGTTTGTAGATGGGAAGTAAGGAGGCGGGAATCGGCAAACGTTCAACAACTTTATAATAGCCCCCTCACGGGCGACTGCCCGCACACACATAATAAAACATAAACAAACCATAACAAAGTCCAGGCCTAGTCCTTCCACGCTCCTCCAATTATACTCCCGTCACTGCCGTGAGCCGAGACCGGTGTGGCGATCAGCTGCCGCTCATTATCACTCCACCGGCCCGCTCTCACGGTCCCTTACCTCGCTGCTTGCCACAATGTTTTTATTTACGTTACCAAACATTTGTTATAACTGTAGTAAATATAAGTAAAGTTTAACGTTTAAATACCGGTACAAAATACTACTGTATTGGTATTTAAAAAATACAAATAACGTTATTGATGGCCAACGGACCTTTTCACTGACGCAATGACGTGCACTTGCTAGCCTGTTCCATTTACGTGTTCTCCGAATGCTTAAGAGGAGCCTCGCCTAGCCTCTGAAGGAAGTGACTTGGAAGGATCCGTCCTTCCAAGGAAGCATCCTTGACATTGAGAAACGCCTAGTATGTGGGTCGGTCGGTGAGTCAGTCGTTCTGTCAGTCGGTGAGTGGGTCGGTCGGTCAGTGAGTGAGTCGGTTGGTGAGTGAGTGAGTGAGTCGGTCGGTCGGTCAGTATGTGAGTGAGTCAGTTGGTGAGTGAGTGAGTCAGTCGGTGAGTGAGTGAGTCAGTCGGTCAGTAAATGAGTCAGTCGGTCAGTATGTGAGTGAGTCGGTCAGTGAGTGAGTGAATCAGTCGGTCAGTGTATGAGTCGGTCAGTGAGTGAATGGGTCGGTCGGTCAGTGAGTGAATGGGTCGGTCGGTCAGTGAGTGAGTGAGTGGGTCGGTTGGTCAGTAAGTATGTCAATGAGTGAGTCAGTCGGTCGGTATGGGAGTCGGTTAGTGAGTGAGTCGGTCAGTCGGTGAGTCAGTAAATCGGTTAGTCAGTCAGTCTGTTTGATGCACGCTTCTCCTCCCAGACTAAATCTGTCGCCGAGTCCGATCCAGCCGTCGGCCGTCTCTCGGACTCATGCTCAGCCGGCGCGGAAGAGCTGGGGGAAGAAACGCAAGCACGAGGGCACAAGCTCAGGACTCTCCCCAAACTACAAACTTTCCCAGCATTCCTCTTCTCGCGGAAACGTGTCCATCGACGAGATCGACCTGCAAGGCCACTTCATCAAGCTCAAGAACAACTGCGACACGGTACGACCAGGAGCCCTTATATCAGAGTTCATTAGAGAGAGTTTATTCATGTTTCTAATTGTTTAGCTCTATATTTTCCCTATTTATTTAAGTAATTTTGTCTTTTTTTAAAATGTAGTTTTTAATAATGTTTTGAAAATGAAAAACATAAAAATAATGCAAAACATTTAGTTTGTGTTTTTAGTTTTTTTGTCTATAGTGTCATTCATAAAATTATAATTTGTATTAATATTTACCTTTTTTGTTTTCATTTTAACGTTTTAGCAATTTTTTAAAATTTGTTTTTAAAACATCTGTGGTTTTTATTAAATCTAAGTACAAAAATGAAAAATAATAAACTTGTATAGACATATTTAAAATTAATAAAAAAGACAAACAAACAAACAACAAAATTACTAAAACCAACTAAAGATTTTGAATATACTTCAGTAATCCTGTTGTATTTGTCATTTTTATGTAAAGTCTATAAATATTTTTTATTAATGTGTTTAAACTATTTGTTTTTCATTTTCAAAACATTAATAATAACTATAGACATATTTTAAAAACTCACAAAAGCACGACTAGAAACGACTAAAGTTTTTACAACATTTTAGTTTTTTGTAATATTTAGAATTTGCTTTGTTTTAAAGGTTTAGTATGTTTTGAAATATAAAAAAATATTAATATAAATTATTGGACATTTACAATTACAAACGCACAATAACATTTACCAAAACTTTAAAAAGTTTGATTATTTAAAAAAAAAATATTAATCAGTTTTTTGAATGTCTGTATGGATTTGTGATTAGTAAACTAATCTAAACAAATTAGTAATGTTGCCTTGGCAACTAACTGAAAAAATAGAGCGTAACAAACATGTTTTAAGGTTTAAATGAACAAAAATAACCCTAGAAAAATAATCAAAACACAAGTATTCATGCTAGAAACTTTGGTGCAAACATCAGATGACCATGTGACTGTGTTCGTGCCCTGATGGCTGTAAAGCAGAAGCTCATCTTACGGTCGTTAAGCAGAGGTGGACAAAGTACACAACTTCATTACTTGAGTAAAAGTACTGCTGGTTTAATATTACTCCGTTACAAGTGAAAGTTGCAAAAACAGATTTTTACCTAAGTAAAAGTACAGAAGTATGTGTTATTTAAAAAGACTTAAGTATGAAAGTAATTTTCCTTTATGTCAAAACATTTGTATTATTATTGTATAAATGCACATTATGCCATCAAGGTTTAAGTGACGCTCCATCTGACATACTAGCATACGACTAACTTAAACTCATTTAAATGCTTGTAGAAAAGTTACAAAAGTCTGTTGGACCCGTTTTCCTTTTTTATCGAAAGAAAAATATGATTAATTATTTTTTCAAACTGAGACTCATTGGCCTTGGCTCATTTTCTGTGAGGAATATATATCAGAACACATTTTCAATGACCACACACTGTACACCCCCCCTACACATTTATATTACACACAGGATAGGATGTTCAGGTCTACTGGACCCGGGGCTAATAAAAGTGTGGGAATTGTAGGTCCTGTTTACCTTTTCTCTGTCCTTCTCCTGTCAGGGCTGCTGTTAGTGTGTGTGTGTTCATGTATATGGTTTATGAGGACACAAATGTGTATAATGGCATGGGTATTACAACCTAAACATGGTTTAGGACGATTTCTGTGTCCTCATACTAAAACATACTAAATGGTGTTTTTTGAAATTCAAAAAATGCCAAAAGTTTTCTGTGATGGGCAGGTTTAGGGGTAGGGTTAGTGTAGGGGGATAGATTATACAGTTTGAGCATTAGAAAAACCGGTATGCCTATAGAGAGTAACCATACACCACATATCCAAGTGTGCCTATATGAATGTGTGGTTGCGTGCATGTGTGTGTGTGTTATGGTTGTGTGTGTGTGTTTGTGTGTGTGTGTGAGAGAGAGATTGTGTGTAAGTGTGAGAGAGTAGCTACAAGAGTGAGTTTTGTTTCTACCCCTGCCGTTCCCACATGAGGTTGCAATTCTTAAATGTGATCTAACAAAGGTAAAGAGAAAATATTAACCATATATGCTGTTTATATTGCTTGTAATTGGGATGAAGTAAACATCTGTTGAGTATTTTAACATAACATTTTTGATTTTGTTGAATTAAAAACCCAAAAATGCAGCGGGTCCACCAGACCCACGAACACTGGCTGTGTAACAAAAATATGAACACCACACAAGGGTTTTAAAGAAGAAAAAAATCATCCACTGACTTTCAAAGCTGCTACAGAAACGACTTTCGACTTCGAGGACCTTGATAGAAATGTAGTGGAGTAAAAAGTTAGATATTTGTCTTTCAAATGTAATAAAGTCATGAGTTTACAGAAAAAAGTAAAGTACAGATACTCAAAAAGTGAACTTAAGTACAGTACTCGAGTAAATGTACTTAGTTACTGTCCATCTCTGTTGTTCAGTGTGTGTGTGTGTGGCTGTGATTTCAGGATCAGGCTCTGGGCGGCTGGCTGCTGAGAAAGAGTGAAGCGAATGCGCCGGACATCGTCTTCCAGATCCCCTCGCCGTGTGTGCTGAGCGCTGGCCAGACGCTGACGGTAAATGCGGTGGAAACACGGTTAAAGGTCCACTGAAGTGCCTTGAAACGCGCCGCATTATTCAATGTGTTGACGTGATTTCCCCTGAAACGGCTCCAGCTGTTAGCAGCTCCTCCCCTTTTTTGAAACAGCCAATAGTGTTTCGTGTAGTACAGTTTGACTAGAGCGCAAGAGCGGACCTTTCTCTGTTTGGTAAACTAACCTTGTATCATAGTCTCCTCCATATCGCTTTGAAATGCAGCGTTCTGTGCAGAATTCAAACGGGTCGATTATGTTTTGTTGTCTGCGCCGACTCGCGCATATGATCCGCGCTGCGCTCTCGTGTCTGTAGTCTAAATTTAGACCAGAGCCATTGGGGTGTGTGTGCTGCTGCGGTGTGTGAAACTAACGTGAAAACAGACTTTATTCGCTTCAAATGAAAGCATTTACACTGAATCGTTTCCTAACACATATATAGTGTGCTGTGTGCCTTTCACCATGTAGAAATCAGTAAATGTGTGTTAACAACTGACCGATTTCAGCCGCAGCTTCGGCAGTGTAGGGGGCGGCCTTTAGATTCTAGAGAGCATTCTGATTGGACAGATTTGACAAGAAGGTGAAGTCTGCGATGATGTCACCAAAATTTGAGATTCGTTTTAACAGAAGTGAGAGACTGTACATTTTGAATGCTTATCTCCTAAATGCAAATTTTGTCATAGTTTTGGAACACACCAGCTTATTCATTACTTTAAGGCTAACACAGTCATACTAAAAGCTAAAAAACTTCAATTTTGATTTCAGTGGACCTTTAATGTGAGCTGAGGGTGTGTGTGTGTGTGTGTGTGTGTGTGTGTGTGTGTGTGTGTGTGTGTGTGTGTGTGTGTGTGTGTGTGTGTGTGTGTGTGTGTGTGTGTGTGTGTGTGTGTGTGTGTGTGTGTGTGTGCCCTGTGATTAGATCTGGGCCGCGGGTGCCGGGCCGGAGCAGATGCTTGCGGCTGGAGATTTAGTCCTGAGGACCCATGAGACGTGGGGCCCGTTCGGGGAAGTCCGAGTCTGCCTGCTGAACCCACAGAATGAGGTGAGAGCATTGGGGAACTTTACAGTCATGGACAGAGCTCGACACTTGTCTGTGATTTTTTGACGGGGCAGTGAAAGAGAATTTTACTTGCCCGACTGGACAAGTGGATTAAAACGGCAATAACAAAAAATAACTTGCGAATCACCAAAATGCCAGAATGATCATTAGTTTAGTGTAAGTGGCGATGGATAGTGGATAATAGTGTAATATATAATGAACTGAAGGTGGCGCTGTTGAAGGTAGGAGGACAAATATAACACAAAGATACAGATACAAACAGTGCTTTACGTTTAAGTACGCTATTGTTATTTTTTTCCAGTTGTTGTGGTTTGATGGTGTAGTATTTGATATTTATATTTTTCTGTTTGAATTAAGATTATTTTTCTCACCCCATTGGTAGATTATTTAGCTTATTTTAAGCAAAAACTTTTTCCCCCCCCTAAACAAGACAATTACTTTTGCAGATGTTTGGACTAGAAACAAGACAAAATGACTAGGCAATAAGAGCATATTTTGCAGTGTATAATAGGTTGCTCTCACTTTAAATACCTACTACAGTAATGCACGGTCGGAACCAATACTGTCACACGTCCCCAAACTTATTCACTCAAGACATAACCGCCAAGACGGACATTTAGGCATAACCATGGGTGTATTTGATTTTGATTATTCAAGGGCATTAAGCCTATATAGAGCAGATCTGTATACTCGTGAGCGCTGAATCCTCAGCCAGTCTGACATCAGTCCGTGTGTCAGTAGCGAATTGACTTTGTGGTATACAGCGCTTTTATTAAAGGGTTAGTTCACCCAAAAATGAAATGTCATGAACTCCTCCCCCTAATGTCGCTCCACACCCGTAAGACCTCCGTTCATCTTCACACACAGTTTAAGATATTTTATATTTAGTCCGAGAGCGTATGCAAGTGTATGCACACTATACTGTCCATGTCCAGAAAGGGAATAAAAACATCATCACAGTAGTCCATATGAGACATCAGTGGGTTAATTAGAGTCTCTTGAAGCATCAGAAATACATTTGGGTCCAAAAATAACAAAAACTACGACTTCATTCAGCATTGTCTTCTCTTCAGGGTTCCTCCAATAAGATTCAAACGGTTATGAATCAGTGAATCGATCAATGATTCGGATCGCCAATGTCACGTTATTTCAGCAGTTTGACACGTGATCTGTTTGAATCTTTATTTGAGGTTTGAAAACAAACGCAGAAGAGAAGACGGATGTTGAATGGACATGGACAGTATAGTGTGCATACACTTGCATACCCTCTCGGACTAAATATAAAATATCTTAAACTGTGTGTGAAGATGAACGGAGGTCTTACGGGTGTGGAACGACATTAGGGGGAGGAATGGTAAATGGACTGCATTTATATAGCGCTTTTAACAGACCCTAAGGCCATCCAAAGCGCTTTACATTTTTGCCTCACATTCACCCATTCATACACCGATGGCGATGTCAGCCATGTAAGGCGCCATCCAGCTCGTCTGGAGCAGCTGGGGTTAGGTGTCTTGCTCGTGGACACCTCGACACTTGGTCTGGTGGAACCGGGGATCGTACCACCAACCTTTTCGGTTTGTAGACAACCTACATGAACCACTGAGCCACTGCCGCCCCTAAGGCAGGAGATAATGACATTTCATTTTTGGGTGAACTAACCCTTTAACTCTTTTTAGTTTTATTTTTTTAGTGTTATCGGACATATCATACTTTTATTTGGTCATTCATCCATCTTGAGTAATCAATTCGCCCGGTCCATGGCACTTATGCGAGACGTCAGGTGAGATTGATTGACTTTAACTTTCACACAGACCATACTGCACCACAACGTCTGTATCCTCATGAAAACAATGTATTACAGCTTCAAATAAATTACAGAGTTTAATTAGATAATTTATTTTTTGTTATTTTAAATTATTTTTTGTGATTATTTTGCGGTGAAATGACAAATTATACAGAATAGCAAAAAAAAATGACATTTTGCGTTGTATTCAGCGATCGCGGAATCACGAAAAACTGGAGGGACTGGTAAATGTTTCCAGTATGTACTTCACTCTCTAAAATGACCATATGAAAATGAGTGATAACTGAGTGTGTGTGTGTGCAGGAGACAGCAGAGTATTGTCTGGTGTGTGTTCAGGGGAAAGCGGATGAGGATCAGGACTGTGGTGAAAACATCCCGACCCGTGACGTTCACCTGCGCCGACAGGTAAACCAGTGGAGATCTTGAAACGCAGCGACCAAAAGAGTCCCATGACACTATCTAATAGATTTCAGTCTGATCAGACATCTTTCTACGTTATTCTCTGTTTGTTTCAATAAGAGCAGCTCAAACAGTAGATGATAGCATCGCCAGCATCGTGCTCAGTGTTCCCAGACAATGCATGAACTCATAAAATGTTTGCTTTGAATGCAATGCAAGTCATTTTAGATAAAAGCATCTGCCAAATCAACACCCCAGAAACTACAAATCAACACTAAAAACCACATAGCAACGTCCCAACAGCCACCTAGATCACCATAGCAACGCCCTGGTAACCAATCAGAACACCCTTGTAGCCAAAACATCATAGAAGCAACCCCCCAGATCACCAGAGCAACTACATAGTAATGCTGCGACACCCACCCAGAACACCATAGCAATGACCAGAAGACTGCCCAGAACACACTAAAACCCACATAGCAACACCCTGGCAACCACCCAGATCACCATAACTAACACACAGCAATGCCCTGACACCCACTCGTAACACAATAGCAATGCCTTGACAACCAATCCGATCACAATACCAACCAAAACACCTTAGAAACAACCCAGCAACCACCCACAATGCCACATAGCAACACCCTGGCAACCACCCAGATCATCATAACTAACACACAGCAATTACCTTGACACCCACTTAGAACACAATAGCAATGCCCTGGCAACCAATCCGATCCAAATAGCAACTAAAACACCTAAGAAACAACCCAGCAACCACACATAATGCCACATAGCAACACCCTGGCAACCACCCAGTTGACCATAACTAACACATAGCAATGACCTTGACACCCACTTAGAACACAATAGCAATGCACTGGCAACCAATCCGATCACAATAGCAACCAAAACACAATAGAAACAACCCAGCAACCATGCAGAATGCCACATAGCAACACCTTAGCAACCACCCAGATCACCATTACTAACACATAGCAACAGGGGCGTGGGACTGGGGGGATAAAGGGTACTGAGTAACCAGGGCCCAAGGCAGGGAAGTCCGTTTTCTATACATACACATACATGGTACGGGGGCCCAGCAAGATGGTTTGTACCCAGGGCCCAAAATTTGGTGCTACACCCCTGCATAGCAATGACTTTGACACCCACTTAGAACACCATAGCAATGCCCTGGCAACCAATTCGATAACAATAGCAACCAAAACACCTTAGAAACAACCCAGCAACCATGCAGAATGCCACATAGCAACACCTTGGCAACCACCCAGATCACCATAACTAACACCCACTTAGAACACAATAGCAATGCCCTGGCAACCAATCCGATCACAATAGCAACCAAAAAGCCTTAGAAACAACCCACCCAAAATACCATAGCAACACCATGGGTACCACCCAGAACACCATAGCAACACCATGGGTACCACCCACAACACCATAGCAACACCATGGGTACCACCCACAACACCATAGCAACGGCCCAGCAACGGCTCAAAACACCCTAAAAACCCTTTTTGTTATTGTTTCTTTGCCTTTGTTTTGTAAAAGCCTAAAAGAAGAAAAAAGAAATGTTGTTCCCTCTCCTGATCCAGAAGCGTCTCTAGGTGAGATGGATCCAGTCATCCGTCTTTATCGCTGTTTGTGCTTAGCTTTAGTGATTTAAAGGGTTAGTGCTGTACTAGTGTAAATTTGCATCTCCGTCAGTCTGAGGCGTATTAATTTTGTTATTAAAAAGCAAACAAGCGAGCCCAGCCCAATACATTACTTTCCATAAAAAGTAACTAAGTAAAGCAATGTTACTTTAAGGAGTCAGGGCTCGACATTAAGTCGGTCATTCACTTGTCCAAGTAAAAAATTAGCTTGTCCTTAAAAAAGTTTGATTTTTTTTGTGTGCGTTGTAAATATGATTTATTCTAAAGCATATTCTCACCCGTGCTCAATCAGCTGTGGCATATTTTAAATCTGCATATTTGTGATATTTTTACCTTTTATAAAGGCCATTTTTACCCTAATTTTATTAAATATAGGCTATGCTTCAGGTTTCATATTATATTCTTAAATTTGATCTATACATTAAATTAAAATATGACACTATAGGGCTGTTACCAATCAAATTAAATGTGTCAGTCACTGAAAAATTTCAACTATATTAAATAATTTGATGAGATTTGTATTTTTGAATAAACAAGAATTGTTGGAAAGTATGTTTAAACATGAAACTAAACCACCAGTAGGTGGCAGCAGGTGAGTCTTAATGAGTGAGTCATTGAATCGATTCATTCAAACGATTCATTTAAACACAATCATTGAGTCACACACACAAACACACACTGAGATGCGTTGCGGTTCTGCTGTGTGTGACCCATTTTCGCTGCTGAAACAGACCAAAAACAGTCAGTATTGCATCTTAAATGTAAGTGACTTGATGTTAATGAATTGTTTATGGATCTGTCGTATATGAAATCAGTGTCATCTTCAGTCGTGATGGTATTCAGGAAAACACTCTTGGTTGTGTGATGCTGTTTAACTGTATCATATGTTATAAATATAATAACTGCACATTGTGAATGTTTAGCTCAGTTTCTCAGTGTGAGCGGCGCTCATGTTGTGATTTCTCCTCCAGAGGCTGCGCGAGCTCAACAGCGCCACCTTCAGTTCATTATATATTACACTATTATCCACTATCCATCGCCACTTACACTAAACTAATGATCATTCTGGCATTTTGGTGATTCGCTAGATATTTTTTTGTCACTGGCGTTTTAATCCTCTTGTCCTGAGCGACCATTAATGTCGAGCCCTGGTAGTAATGCATTACTTTAACAGTAAGCTTCCCCAACACTGGTTGTAGACTGAAAACAGATGTTCAGCTCATTTGTCCTGTAACCATGTAGACACAAATTCCTGTGATAAAGGTACCAAACGGAAACAAGGAGTCGAAACGGCTCTCAGGAAAGCGAGCAATACGGAACTAAAAATATGCATTTCATTATTACAGTCGTAAGCATAACTGTTTCACAGCTCAGTAAGTTCAAAATGTGTTAAGATGATGAACATGATGGCGACGATGATGTATTAGTGAACATCCAAAGCCGCAGTTAAAGGGTTAGTTCACCCAAAAATGAAATGTCTGTCATTAACTCCTCCCCCTAATGTCGCTCCACACCCGTAAGACCTCCGTTCATCTTCACACACAGTTTAAGATATTTTATATTTAGTCCGAGAGCGTATGCAAGTGTATGCACACTATACTGTCCATGTCCAGAAAGGGAATAAAAACATCATCACAGTAGTCCATATGAGACATCAGTGGGTTAATTAGAGTCTCTTGAAGCATCAGAAATACATTTGGGTCCAAAAATAACACAAACTACGACTTTATTCAGCATTGGCTTCTCTTCCGAGTTTGTGTTCAATCCTCAAATAAAGATTCAAACGGTTATGAATCAGCGAATCGATCAATGATTCGGATCGTGTGTCAAACTGCTGAAATCACAAGACATTGGGGATCCGAATCATTGACCGATTCACTGACTCATAACCGTTTGAATCTTTATTTGAGGATTGAAAACAAACGCGGAAGAGAAGCCAATGCTGACTAACGCCTGTTTCACACCAAGCGTGAGCAGCACTTCAGCGTAACTACACCGTGACTGCAGCTGCAGACGCGCGAGAGTATTCACACTGGAAGCGTTGGTGCAGCGTCACAGCAGCGGCTCCCACAATGATAGAGCCTATACCTGTCTGAGTATTAAATACTAAACTAAAATAAATTATTATATTTTCTGGCTAGTTTACTTTACTTTTTATAATACTTTCACCCAAACTGAATAATTAAAACAAGTTTAAATGGGTAAATCTTCTACAGATGATTTTTATTCTCCAGTTATTGTTAAAACACACCACATGTGCTTCTTGTGTGCATTTTGAGCGCTTTTGTGATATTATATTTATTTTGTCCATCAAAAGTGTGCTTTCACTTTACACCGTGACTGCAGCTGCAGACCGAGAGCCTTTACCTGTCTGAGTATTAAATACTAAACTAAACGAAAGTTTTTTTATTTTCTGGCTAGTTTACTTTATTTTTTATAATCATAACCATACTTTCACCCAAACTGAATAATCAAAACGAGTTTAAATTGCTAAAATCTTCCACAGATATTTTTTATTCTTCGTTTTCTTCTGACATACTCCAGTTATTGTTCAAATACACTACACGTGCTTCCTGTGTGCATTTTAGGCACTTTTTGTGTGAAATCACATTTATTTTGTCCTTTAAAAGTGTGCTTTCACTTTAATTGAGCGTCAGGAGCGTCAGCAGCGCAGCAAAAATAGGCTCGCAGCCGAACCCCCGCTTCACTGCTGCTCACGCGACGCTCCTGCTCCCGGTGTGAATGCACTCACTGATTAACATGGGTGCCGGAAAAAATACGCGCTGCTCACGCTTGCGGTGTGAAACGGCCGTAAAGTCGTAGTTTTTGTTATTTTTGGACCCAAATGTATTTCGGATGCTTCAAGAGACTCTAATTAACCCACTGATGTCTCATATGGACTACTGTGATGATGTTTTTATTCCCTTTCTGGACATGGACAGTATAGTGTGCATACACTTGCATACGCTCTCGGACTAAATATAAAATATCTTAAACTGTGTGTGAAGATGAACGGAGGTCTTACGGGTGTGGAGCGACATTAGGGAGAGGAGTTAATGACAGACATTTCATTTTTGGGTGAACTAACCCTTTAACTGCGGCTTTGGATGTTCACTAATACATCATCGTCGCCATCATGTTCATCATCTTAACACATTTTGAACTTACTGAGCTGTGAAACAGTTATGCTTACGACTGTAATAATGAAATGCATATTTTTAGTTCCGTATTGCTCGCTTTCCTGAGAGCCGTTTCGACTCCTTGTTTCCGTTTGGTACCTTTATCACAGGAATTTGTGTCTACATGGTTACAGGACAAATGAGCTGAACATCTGTTTTCAGTCTACAACCAGTGTTGGGGAAGCTTACTGTTAAAGTAATGCATTACTACCAGGGCTCGACATTAATGGTCGCTCAGGACAAGAGGATTAAAACGCCAGTGACAAAAAAATATCTAGCGAATCACCAAAATGCCAGAATGATCATTAGTTTAGTGTAAGTGGCGATGGATAGTGGATAATAGTGTAATATATAATGAACTGAAGGTGGCGCTGTTGAGCTCGCGCAGCCTCTGGAGGAGAAATCACAACATGAGCGCCGCTCACACTGAGAAACTGAGCTAAACACTCACAATGTGCAGTTATTATATATATAACATATGATACAGTTAAACAGCATCACACAACCAAGAGTGTTTTCCTGAATACCATCACGACTGAAGATGACACTGATTTCATATACGACAGATCCATAAACAATTCATTAACATCAAGTCACTTACATTTTAGATGCAATACTGACTGTTTTTGGTCTGTTTCAGCAGCGAAAATGGGTCACACACAGCAGAACCGCAACGCATCTCAGTGTGTGTTTGTGTGTGTGACTCAATGATTGTGTTTAAATGAATCGTTTGAATGAATCGATTCAATGACTCACTCATTAAGACTCACCTGCTGCCACCTACTGGTGGTTTAGTTTCATGTTTAAACATACTTTCCAACAATTCTTGTTTATTCAAAAATACAAATCTCATCAAATTATTTAATATAGTTGAAATTTTTCAGTGACTGACACATTTAATTTGATTGGTAACAGCCCTATAGTGTCATATTTTAATTTAATGTATAGATCAAATTTAAGAATATAATATGAAACCTGAAGCATAGCCTATATTTAATAAAATTAGGGTAAAAATGGCCTTTATAAAAGGTAAAAATATCACAAATATGCAGATTTAAAATATGCCACAGCTGATTGAGCACGGGTGAGAATATGCTTTAGAATAAATCATATTTACAACGCACACAAAAAAAATCAAACTTTTTTAAGGACAAGCTAATTTTTTACTTGGACAAGTGAATGACCGACTTAATGTCGAGCCCTGACTCCTTAAAGTAACATTGCTTTACTTAGTTACTTTTTATGGAAAGTAATGTATTGGGCTGGGCTCGCTTGTTTGCTTTTTAATAACAAAATTAATACGCCTCAGACTGACGGAGATGCAAATTTACACTAGTACAGTGTAAACAGGTTTTATTGATTATGTTGATCATTTAGACGCCTTTGCATGTTAAAGGGTCAGTTCACCCAAAAATGAAATGTCTGTCATTAACTCCTCTCCCTAATGTCGCTCCACACCCGTAAGACCTCCGTTCATCTTCACACACAGTTTAAGATATTTTATATTTAGTCTGAGAGCGTATGCAAGTGTATGCACACTATACTGTCCATGTCCAGAAAGGGAATAAAAACATCATCACAGTAGTCCATATGAGACATCAGTGGGTTAATTAGAGTCTCTTGAAGCATCCAAAATACATTTGGGTCCAAAAATAACAAAAACTACGACATTATTCAGCATTGGCTTCTCTTCCGCGTTTGTTTTCAATCCTTAAATAAAGATTTGAATGGTTTAGTGTTGTCAAAAGTACTGACCGCGATACCAAATCGGTACTGAAATGTAAAAAATGACGCTTTGAGCGCTGTTGAGCGGAATCGTAAACACCTCTGACTGGCCATTGTGCTCATGCGCTCATCAAATAGGTCTATGATTGCCTACTTTGATCAGCGCTTCACAATTTCATGTTGTAAAAATACATCAATGACGCTTTTCACGGAGCTCTTGCACAGATACACACAGAGCGTTTGAATGTAGGTGTCTATCAGCCTACCAGTCCGCTGGTCACGCCTGCTTGTGCTTTCAAACCCTCCCGCTCCCGCTTTCAAAACACTTTTCAAACACTTCCGTGTTGTTTCAAACCGCTGCCATGCGTTGATCATTGTAGCCAATCACAGGCACATCCGATGAGTGTGTGAGCACAATGGCCAGTCAGAGGTGTTTACGATTACAGCTCAACAGCGCTCAAAGCGTCACATTTTTAACATCTCAGTACCAATTTGGTATCGCGGTCGGTACTTTTGACAACACTAAACCATTCAAATCTTTATTTAAGGATTGAACACAAACCCGGTAGAGAAGACAATGCTGAATAAAGTCGTAGTTTTTGTTATTTTTGGACCCAAATGTATTTCTGATGCTTCAAGAGACTCTAATTAACCCACTGATGTCTCATATGGACTACTGTGATGATGTTTTTATTCCCTTTCTGGACATGGACAGTAAAGTGTGCATTACATTTACATTTACATTTAATCATTTAGCAGACGCTTTTATCCAAAGCGACTTACAAAAAAAGGGTAGAGCAATAGAAGCAACGTAACAAACAAAGCCAACAACCTGTAAGAGCTGTAAGAAATCTCAATTAATTAGCAGAGTACACAACTGTTTTTTTTTTTTTTTTTTTTTTTTTTTTTTTTTTTTTTTTATAGCCAGCTACAACAAATACTCACGTACGGAAAATACAGAACACTGGATTTGGATAGCTAAGATAACAACCCATTAGGACTAAGGCTGATGCCCCAACTGTTGTCGTTAATGCGGATTCAGTGGCCCAATGGGTTGGTTTTGTATGGCATTCTAGCTAAACGCGCAGCAATAGCCATCGACAGCAAAAACTCACGTACGCAAAATACAGAACACTGGGTTTTGGTAGCTATGATAACTATGTAACATACCCGCCTGAAGGCACAAATCCGGATGAGAGACGTAGATATGATCAGTAAGTGCTATTCTGTATTGGTCAAGTGCAATTGGAAAAGATGTGTCTTAAGATGTTTTTTAAAAATGGCTACAGACTCGGCAGCACGAATTGAGATCGGCAGGTCATTCCACCAGGTGGGAACGGTCCAGGAAAATGTCCGTGAGAGCGATTTCATGCCTCTTTGGGATGGAACCACGAGGCGCCGCTCATTCGCAGAACGCAAGCTTCTGGAGGGTGTGTAAGTCTGAACAATTGAGTTTAGGTATAATGGTGCAGAACCAGTGGTTGTTTTGTAGGCGAGAACTAGAGCCTTGAATTTGATGCGAGCAGCCATTGGCAACCAGTGCAGTTTGATGAAGAGAGGCGTAACATGCGTTCTCTTCGGCTCATTAAAGACCACTCTCGCCGCTGCATTCTGGATCAGCTGCAAGGGTTTGATAGTGCATGCTGGAAGCCCAGCCAGAAGAGCATTACAATAATCCAGTCTGGAGAGAACAAGAGCTTGAACCAGGAGTTGTGCAGCCTGTTCTGATAGGAAGGGTCTAATCTTTCTAATGTTGTATAAAGCAAATCTGCAGGACCGGGCTGTTGCAGTAATGTGGTCAGTGAAGTTTAACTGGTCATCAATCACAACTCCAAGGTTCCTGGCTGTCCTTGATGGAGTTATGGTCGATGAACCAAGCTGAATGGAGAAATTTTGATGAAGTGCTGGGTTGGTTGAGAAAACAAGTAATTCTGTCTTTGCAAGATTGAGTTTAAGATGATGCTCTTTCATCCAGTCAGAAATGTCTGTCAGACAGGCAGCGATACGAACACTGACTGTAGGATCATCTGGTTGAAATGAGAAGTAGAGTTGAGTGTCATCCGCATAGCAGTGATAGGAGAAGCCGTGTTTCTGAATGACAGAACCTAATGATGACATGTAGATGGAGAAGAGAAGTGGTCCAAGGACTGAGCCCTGGGGAACCCCAGTAGCTAGATGATGTGACTTAGACACTTCACCTCTCCATGACACCCTGTAGGACCTACCAGAGAGGTAAGACCTGAACCACTGGAGGGCAGTTCCTGAGATACCCATCGTCTTAAGTGTTGACAGGAGGATCTGGTGGTTAACTGTGTCAAAAGCAGCAGACAGATCCAGCAGAATGAGCACTGAGGATTTGGAAGCTGCTTTTGCCAGTCTCAGTGCCTCAGTTACCGAGAGCAAGGCCGTCTCAGTCGAATGGCCGCTTTTGAAGCCGGATTGGTTGTTGTCTAGGAGGTTGTCCCTTTCAAGAAACATAGAGAGTTGATTGAACACAACTCGCTCAAGGGTCTTTGCAATGAAAGGCAGAAGGGATACCGGTCGGTAGTTTTCTAAAAGTGCTGGATTCAGAGAGGGTTTCTTAAGCAGTGGGGTTACCCGAGCCTGCTTAAATGCTGTGGGAAAGGTTCCCGTATGAAGAGAAGTGTTGACAATGTGAGTGAGTGCAGGAGTGATTGAAGAAGAAATGGCCTGAAGGAGGTGAGTGGGAATAGGATCAAGTGGACAGGTAGTAGGGTGATTGGAAAGGATGAGTTTAGAAATATCTGCCTCGGAGAGTGGAGAGAAGGATGGAAGCGTGTTCGTGTTAGTTGTTGAGATGTGCGTGTCAGTTTGTGATGAGGAGAACTGTTTGCTAATGAGAGCTGTTTTGTTGGTGAAAAATGATGCAAAGTCATCAGCTGTAAGAGTTGATGAAGGAGGAGGAGGAGGTGGACAAAGGAGAGAGGAGAATGTTTTAAAGAGTTTGCGAGAGTCAGAGCAATTGTTGATTTTGTTGTGGTAGTATGTTGTTTTAGCAGTGGAGACACTTGTAGAGAAAGAAGAGAGAAGTGACTGATACAAGGTAAGGTCAGTATAGTTTTTAGATTTCCGCCATTTCCTCTCTGCCGCCCTGAGTCCAGAGCGATGTTCACGGAGAACTTCAGACAGCCAGGGGGCAGATGGGGTGGGGCGGGCTGGTCTGGATGAAAGGGGGCAAAAACTGTCTAAGGAGGATGTTAGAGTGGAGCAAAGAGTGTTGGTAGCACTGTTAGTGTCCAGTGCTGAGAACTGAGCAGGTGGAGGGAGTGAAGATGATACCATAGTGGATAGGCGAGAGGGAGAGAGGGAGCGTAGATTACGCCGAAAGGTGATCTGTGTTGGAGTGCGTGTTGTATCAGGAGTCAGTATGAGGTTAAGAGTGATGAGAAAGTGGTCTGAGGTGTGTAATGGAGTAACTAAAGTGTTGTCCGTGGAGCAGTTGCGTGTGTATACAAGGTCTAATTGGTTACCTGATCTGTGAGTAGCCGTAGTAGATACTAACTTAAGGTCAAATGAAGTCAGTAGAGTGCTGAAGTCTGCAGCTAGGTGTTTATCAAGATGGATGTTGAAGTCACCAAGCAGAATCAGTGGAGTGCCATCCTCAGGGAAGCTAGAAAGTAACACATCCAACTCCTCCACAAAGTTACCGAGGTGACCTGGAGGACGATAGACCACTACCACATGGATTTTAACAGGGTGAGTAATAGTGATTGAGTGCGATTCAAATGAACTGGCCGGTAGAGATGGTAATGGATCAAATTTCCAATCATTTGAGATAAGCAAACCAGTACCCCCACCCCTCCCAATAGGCCGAGGAGTGTGTGAAAAAGTTAAATTGCTTGAGAGGGCTGCAGGAGTGGCAGTGTCCTCTGGTTTGATCCAGGTCTCAGTTAGGGCCATGAGGCTGAGCTGAGAATGAGTCCCAATAGATGAAATGAAGTCTGCTTTGTTTACAGCAGACTGGCAATTCCAGAGACCAATTGGAATAGAGAGTAAAGTAGCAGAGGATGTTAGGATATAGCGCAAATTATTAGGATTGCGGCGTCTCATGCGTACAGCGCGTGAATTACGAGTGCTAGTAGTTATAGTTGAGATTTGGAAGCACATGGTGAATACAGATTAGAGAAAAGGCCAGATCGGAATTAGAAAAGAGCCGAACACAAATAATGAAAGGAAGATGATACTCAAGTGCCTTGCCGGGGTCCTTGCTCGAGAGGAGTTGCACAGGGAAGAGTTGAAGTCTTTACACTCGTCGGTCTTGCACAGGGAAGAGTTGAAGTCTTTACACTCGTCGGTCTTGCACAGGGAAGAGTTGAAGTCTTTACACTCGTCGGTCTTCACACAAGGAGGGCTTCACACTGCCGCTTCCGCTGCCGCGGACTATCACGCTATTTATACTCACTTGAGTATCGTTATTGAAAGCAGCTGGGAACGCCCCCAACAAACTGACTCCCAACGTGGCAAAGACCAAACAAATGCTAACTCAACAAATGCTAACTCCCACACACACCACCACAATACACCAAAACTACTAATACACACCACTGCACCACACAGACACACTTATCCAACAACAAATGAACAAACAATCAAAAATGAGAAAAGTTACAAACACTTACACAGTAGTTGTCTATCAGTCAATCAATGCTTCACCTCTAACCGTATGCATACACTTGCATACGCTCTCGGACTAAATATAAAATATCTTAAACTGTGTGTGAAGATGAACGGAGGTCTTACGGGTGTGGAACGACATTAGGGGGAAGAGTTAATGACAGACATTTCATTTTTGGGTGAACTAACCCTTTAATTATGACGCACTAGCTTTATAGGGTCAATCTGAAGAGTTTATAAAGACATTCTGGTGATCAATCTGTGTCTCTTTCAGGGTCCGAGACACAATCAGGACGCCAGCTGTGCCGTCATGTGATTCTCATCGAGTGTGTGACGCATCTGAAGACGCTCCGTCTCTGTTTGCGCTCGTCATATTTGATAAATGTTTAAGGGCCTTAACTGGTTTATTTTATTTTTACATAAATAATTTTGTTGTTGTTTGTTCAAATAATAAAGTTTGAATAATTGTTAGGTCATAATAAATTAAAAATAAAAGCTTTTTGCAAATTCATGTTTAAAGCTTATTTTTTTGATGTCTTAAAGTACCCTAACACCCACACCATAGCAAAACCCTGGCAACCACCAAAAAAACCATGTCAATGACCTGGCAATTGCCCAAGAACACCCTAAAAAACCATATAGCATACAACCAACTTACAACACCATAGGAACTACATTATACCCTGACAACAACTCTGAATACCATAGCAACACCCTGACAACCACACAAAGCACTATGGTAATGACCCGGTAACTGATCAGAACACCCTAAAAACCACATAGCAGACAGCCAACTTACAACACCATAGGAACTACATAATACCCTGACAACAACTCCAGAATACCATAGCAACACCCTGTCAACCACACAAAGCACTATAGTAATGACCCGGTAACTGATCAGAACACCCTAAAAACAGCATAGCAACAGCTTTGTCAGAAAAGCTCCAAAAGCTCCATAACAATCATATACTGTAGCAACACCCTGACAACCACACAAAATTCTATTTCAATGACCCAGCAACCGGGAAGAACACCCTAAAAACCACATAGCAACAGCTTATCAAAAAAAAAAAGAACATTATAACCATATATACTGTAGCAACACCCTGACAACCAAACAAAACACCTTGTCAATGTCCCGGCAACTGGTCAGAACACCCTTAAAACCACATAGCAACAGCTTATCACCCAACCAGTATACCATAACAATCATTCACCCAACCAGTACACCATAACAACCATATACTGTTTCAACACTGGCAACCACCCAAAACACCATGTCAATGACCCGGTAACCACATAGCAACAGCTTATCACCCAACCAGTACACCATAACAACCATGTACTGTAGCAACACCCTGACAACCACACAAAACGCCATGTCAATGACACGGCATCTGGTCAGAACACCCCAAAAAACGCATAGCAGGCAACCAACTACAGCACCATAGGAACTACATAACACCCTGACAACAACTCAGAAAACCATAGCAACACCCTGACAACCACACAAAGCGCTATGGCAATGATCCAGTAACTGGTTAGAACACCCTAAATACCACATAGCAACAGCTTGTCAAAAACAACTCCATAACAATCATATACTATAGCAACACCCTGACAACAACACAAAACACAATAGCAATGACCCAGCAACGGGTCAGAACACCCTTAAAGCCACATTGCAACAGCTCATCACCCAACCAGAACACAATAACAACCATATACTGCAGAAACACTCTGGCAACCACCCAAAACACCATGTCAATGACCCGGCAACTGGTCAGAACACCCTAAAAAACACAGCAACAGCTTATCACCCAACCATAACTCAATATCAACCATATACTGTAGCAACACCATGGCAACCACACTAAACACTGTGGCAATGACCCGGCAACTGGTCAGAACACCTTAAAAAACACATAGCAACAGCTTATCACCCAACCATAACACAATATCAACCATATACTGTAGCAACACTCTGGCAACCACCCAAAACACCATGTCAATGACCCGGCAACTGGTCAGAACACCCTAAAAAACACATAGCAACAGCTTATCACCCAACCATAACACAATATCAACCATTTACTGTAGCAACACTCTGGCAACCACCCAAAACAACATGTCAATGACCCGGTAACCACATAGCAACAGCTTATCACCCAACCAGTACACCATAACAACCAAATACTGTAGCAACACCCTGACAACCACATAAAACACCATGTCAATGACCTGGTAACCACATAGCAACAGATTATCACCCAACCAGTACACAATATCAACCATATACTGTAGCAACACCATGGCAACCACACAAAACACCGTGGCAGTGACCCGGCAACTGGTCAGAACACCCTAAATTCGCTTATAAGCTTATTTTTTGATATCTTAAAATGATCTGATTTTGTGTGATTGTGTATAATAAACCTCTTAATATAATACTGGTTTTACAAGGTTCTTCTGTGGTTTTTGAGTTCAGCATTGAACCTTTTTGTCCATGTGGTTCTTTGGAGATTAATGAAGGTCCGAAGCTTCATCATATTGACTTCAGCTCGAGAAGAGGAGGATTAAACCTTCTTTGTGGGCTGAAGTCAAATAACAACAGAAGTCAAAACCCTTTGGATTTGAATTAAGAACTTAATCTGTTCTTCGTTCTGCATTTCATTTGTAAACATCAGTGTTTAATTAAAGTGTATTTCCATCACGGAATGAAGCATATTAAAAGGTAATTGCAACTTTTTATCTCTCAATTTATATATTATAATTTATTAGAAACGTTTACATCAATATATCTAGCGCCAAAACAAAGTAATCCATATTTTTCTACACATAATCGATTTCAAAACAGCTCTTCGCCGCTAGTGGCGCGCAGTCGTTCCTCCCATTCAGCAGGTGTCGCTGGGGAGCCGCGGCAGCAGCTGCTGTGTGACGACAGAGGAAGCTCAGCCGCTGTTGTTGATGTGGTTGATGTGGCCCAGTGCGGATGTGAAATATGGAGTAAATGTATCCTGATTAAAACGTCCAGAGATCGTCGAGTTGACCGCGGAGAGACAGACAGACACCGCGCCGACAGCATGTTCAAGAGCTGGAGCTCGTGGCTGGGTGGAGAGCTCGAGAATGAAGAGAAGACAGACAAACAGGAAACAGCAGAGGAGAAAAACATAAACACAGAGACAGAAGAATCACAACAGACCCCGCAGCAGGCCAAAGGACTCAGCGGTGAGGCACACACACGCATCATCATATTCATATAACGTCATATTCATATAACGTCATATTCATATAACGTCATATATCATCATATTCATATAACGTCATATATCATCATATTCATATAACGTCATATATCATCATATTCATATAACGTCATATATCCTCATATTCATATAACGTCATATATCCTCATATATCATCATCATATATCATCTATATGTCATCATATATCCTCATATATCATCACCAAATATCATCATATTCATATATCATCTATATGTCATCATATATCCTCATATATCATACTCATTTATCATACTATATATATATCCATCATATATCATCATCATATTCATATATCATCATCATATGTTATCATATATCATCTATATATCCTAATATATCATCTATATATCCTAATATATCATCTATATATCCTAATATATCATCCATATATCCTCATATATCCTCATATATCCTCCATATATCCTCATATATCCTCATATATCATCCATATATCCTCATATATCCTCATATATCCTCCATATATCCTCATATATCATCCATATATCCTCATATATCATCCATATATCATCCATATATCCTCATATATCATCCATATATCCTCATATATCATCCATATATCCTCATATATCATCCATATATCCTCATATATCCTCCATATATCCTCATATATCATCCATATATCCTCATATATCATCATAGCTCTGAAAAAAATTAAGAGACAACTTTACATTGATTTCTGAACTTGGAGTGGTCTCCTCCGAGAGCTGTATCTTCATATATCATCATATATAATCTATATATCATCTATATATCATCATATATAATTTATATATAATCTATATATCATCTATATATCATCATATATAATTTATATATAATCTATATATCCTCATATATCCTCATATATCCTCATATATCATCCATATATCCTCATATATCATCCATATATCCTCACATATCATCCATATATCCTCACATATCATCCATATATCCTCATATATCATCCATATATCCTCATATATCCTCATATATCCTCATATATCCCCATATATCCTCATATATCATCTATATCCTCAAATATCATCCATATATCCCCATATATACTCATATATCATCCATATATCCTCATATATCATCCATATATCCTCATATATCATCCATATATACTCATATATCATCCATATATACTCATATATCATCCATATATCCTCATATATCCCCATATATCCTCATATATCATCTATATCCTCAAATATCATCCATATATCCCCATATATACTCATATATCATCCATATATCCTCATATATCATCCATATATCCTCATATATCATCCATATATACTCATATATCATCCATATATACTCATATATCATCCATATATACTCATATATCATCCATATATCCTCATATATCATCCATATATCCTCATATATCATCTATATATCCTCAAATATCATCTATATATCATCCATATATCCTCTATATATCATAGATATATCCTCATATATCATCATAGCTCTGAAAAAAATTAAGAGACAACTTTACATTGATTTCTGAACTTGGAGTGGTCTCCTCCGAGAGCTGTATCTTCATATATCATCATATATAATCTATATATCATCATGTATCATCTATAGTATTATCTAGAGACACACACTCGCACATAAATGATTTTACAGCCCTATAAGTAATATAATACATACCATGGTAAAGTTTTTTATAAGGGATATGACTACATGATTTGATGCATTGCTTTATGTTTTTGGAAACGTCATCGAAGCTGCATGTTAATAATATATGCATGATCTACTCGTCCGTTACTATAGTGTATATATATGACTGTTCAAGACTTTGTGACTTCCTACTTTATTCCATATATAAAGGAAATGTCTAACCAGTCAATAAGTGCTCCTCTGCCGCCATCTACCGGTTATACTCTTACAACTTCTACAACTGTATCTTGTGTGTCCTATACTCATGCTGTTTACCTTTCAATATCTATATACATCAATATACATATGAAATGGTTACAATTTCATGTTGGAGTGGAATTTTAACGAATGTCGTTTTACTGGTGAGTGTGAGCGGTTCATGAGTCCGCTTCGCTCGCATGCTTTGGTGTGGATGTGTCTATCTGATGTTTTAATTAGGGGTGTAACTTCTAATTAATATTTATATTCCTATGATCCAACTACATCAATCTGTGCCTGGCAAGTTGGCCTTCCGGATGACATATATCGATCTAATATCGTTTTAAAAGGTAATCAATCGATTGTATCGATAATAGGAAATAACGCATTTGATTTAAGCACGTCAGACTTTATATGGATGTTTTTTCTAAGCCCTTTTAATGATAAAGGCGTTAAACGTTACTCAGTCTGCCTATATGTGACGTCAGCCGCGCGCCAGCAGCAGCCGCGCAAAGAAAACAAAACAGCACGGACAGGATTTGTCACGACCGCAGATGACAGAGGAGAAGCTGACGAGCGAGAAATTATCAAGCCAGCATTGCGGTCCAGTGTGAGAAAACACTTTGGCTTTAGTAAAGATGGAGATGTTCTAAAGGAGTCGCTCGCCACTGCTCATTCAACCTGAAGAGATGTTGGTTGCACTTTATTTTTGATATTAATATTATATTTTTATTATTTTTATGTTGAAACACAACAGCAAAAGTAGCAGGTAAACCTACTGTTATTTAAACTTGAAGAGATGTTAGTTGCACAATTTTTGATATTAATATTGTAATATTTTTATTTTGAAAAACAAGTAGCAGTAGTAGTATGTTGGTGTCACTTACTGTACTTTTTGGAAATGAGAGCAGAAAAGGTTAACTTCCTGTTAATTAAACCTAAACTGTTGGTTGCACTTTACTCAAATAAAATGTGAACACATTTGCCATTAATTGTTTACTTGTTTTATATCCATAATTAATTGATATCTGATTCCCTTAAAAGAAACATCAGGAATCTAGAAAACTTAACCTGCACATATTTATTTCAGTCACACTGATTAAAAATTTTGGCTTAAAAGTTACTGAATCGATTTCAAGTCACTGAATCGTTTCGGATCGTATCGTTCTAAATGAACCAATATCGTCTTTGAATCGCATCGACAACCTCAAATTGTTATACGAATCGAATCATTGTTAAAACAAATCATTACAACCCTAGTTTTAATGCATCTACACTCCTTTGTTAGGCTTCATTCTGGACTTTGCAAGTACCGCGACTAAGAAGATCACAGAGTCTGTGGCGGAAACGGCGCACAACATCAAGAAAACCGTGGAGGAGAGCAACATCGACGGCATCATCGACAAGGTGCAATAATTCTGCTATTGTTCACTCATATTCCACTCTTTATACTCTATTCATAAGCACATTTTGTCTATTAGGGCTGGGCAATATGGCCAAAAAATCATATCTTGGTATTTGCTTGAATGGAATTACAAAGTGTTTACTTTTGAGGTAATGGCAACATTAGAGGCGGAGCATTCCGAGACAAAGTCCCGCACTTATCTGTGATTGGCTGGAGTGACACACTCGTTGGCCAAAGATTAGATAGATTTTAAGTGCTGAAAAAATTTCAAGATCCTTGATTTTCTCTCTCAAAAGGTTGGAGATGAAGAATGACAATCGTTCAAACATTCATTTGACTATTTCAACTATTTTATTTTTAGTATTTTTGTCTTGTTTCTAGTCTAAATGTCTAAATTCTTACATTAAAATTTTTTTACTAAAAATTGTTGTCTTGTTTTGGGAAAAAATAACTCAAAATGAAGAGAGTTTTTGCTTAAAATAAGATCAATAATCTGCCAATGGGGTAAGAAAAATAATCTTGTTTTCTGTTTGAATTAAAATTATTTTTCTCACCCCATTGGCAGATTATTGATCTTATTTTAAGCAAAAACTCTCTTCATTTTAAACTGAAGGATGTTTTATTTTTATTTCAGACCACTATTGTGTATCTGACCCAGAGCTGGACAAAGTACCCAGCTTTATTACTTTAGTAAAAGTAACAGTACTGCTGGTCAGATATTACTCCGTTACGAGTGAAAGTTGTAAAAACTGATTTTTACTAGAGTAAAAGTACAGAAGTATTTGCTTTTAAAAGTACTTAAGTATCAAAAGTAAATTTCCTTTTTTATGTCGCCGCATTATTTTATTATAGTTGTATAAATGCACATTATGCCATCATGGTTTAAGCCAGTCAGTGACGCTCCATCTGACACACTAGCATACGACTAACTTAAACTCATTTAAATACTTGTAGAAAAGTTACAAAGCTCTTTATAAAGCTGCTGTCACTTTAAGACCGAATGCACGGATCCAATACACTGATACACATCTGATATTCTCCCAACTTTACTCTTCTCTTTCTCCCAGACGTTTATATTTTTAATATTTTATAAGACATGCACCAAGTGTGCCAACTAAACTAATCTTGAATATTTTTTAAACTGAAACATCCTTTCGAAGTATGGCTTTGAGTGCACACACTGCGCCGAGGAACCGTCTTCTTCCATTTTGCTATAAACTGATCAGTGTTCAAACAATGTTGGGAAACTTTACATGACTCTACAAGAGTGATTCCTGATAGACTGTCTGCAAAAAATAATCGTCCGACTTTCAGAGCTGCGACAGAAACGACTTTCGACTTTGAGGACCTTGATAGAAATGTAGTGGAGTAAAAAGGACGATATTTGTCTTTCAGATGTAGTGAAGTTAAAGTCAGAAGTTTACAGAAAAAATTAACTCAAGTAAAATACAGATACTCAAAAAGTGAACTTACAGTACTCAAGTAAATGTGCTTAGTTACTGTCCAGCTCTGATTTGACCATTTTATTTATTTATTTATTAATTTAAAGGTGCACTATGTAGTATTTTTGCAGTAAAATATCCAAAAACCACCAGGCCAGTGTTATATATTTTGTTCAGTTGAGTTCTTACAATATCCCAAATGTTTCCAACTATTTGTAAATTGTGAGAAAATTGCTATTTTAACTCAGGGCCAGGACGTTTGAGGATAGCGTTTGAGCGAGTCGCCTGTCAATCACGTCATATCTGCGCTACCCTCGGTTTTATTCTGCAGAAGCGCTTTAGTCTTATGTCACATCAGCGCTGAGCGAACGCACAGAGTAACGTCATAACATAATTTTAAACACACTTAAATGTATCTAATATGATAAACAGAGCTGCTGGCTTTACCTTATATTAATGACCGGAAAAAGCGGAAGAGCGCGCCCGGCGACTGTGTCCTGTCCCGTCATAATAAAAGTCCCGGTACTTGCGAGCCGTGTGCTTGTATAACAATCTCTCCAGCGGCCGTGCTCAGCTCCACAACACTCGGTCCTGCTCTGCTTCACTACAGTCACGTTACTAACCGCATCCATGAACATTATTTCTGCCCGAGTCCTATTTTCCACCGGCTGTGAGGTGAAGACCACATGTCCCAAGATACTGCGCTCACACTTGGCGTCATCAAACTACGCCTTTGTTTAGAGTAGGTGCCCTCTAGTGGACGGAAAGCCGCATAGTGCACCTTTAACTGTTTTAATTATCCTTTGTTTGTATTTTTAATTCACACATGGTATTCTTTTTTCTCATGCATATGTTATCACTATTTTCATTAATTTCTATGTAAAGCACTTTGAATTGCCATTGGGTATGAAATGTGCTTTACAAATAAACTTGCCTTACCTTTCAGACCATTCTGGGAGATTTCCAGAAGGAGCAGGAAAAATTTGTGCAGGAGAAAAATGCAAAGAAAACAGGTATGAAGTTGCACAGGCATTTTGAAGATTGTGCATTTCTGTATTTTCATGAATCTTTTTGTCCGTAGACGCAGCGGTGCCGCCCTGGGTCGGATACAACGAGGAGGAAACTATTCAGCAGCAGATACTAGCTTTATCCGCTGTGAGTTTCAGCTGCGTTAGATGATTTAATCACTCTCACATCATTCGAAATCAGTGAATGTGTGTCATGTTTTATCCTCATTCAGGACAAGAGGAACTTCCTGCGGGATCCTCCGGCCGGAGTGCAGTTCCATTTCGACTTTGATCAGATGTACCCCATTGCCCTGGTGATGTTACAGGAAGACGAACTGCTCAACAGGATGCGCTTTGACCTCGTCCCTAAACAGTGAGATTTACGGCCCTTTCACACCTACCTCACTGCAAAAAATGCTTTTCTTACTTAGTATTTTTGTCGTGTCTCTAGTCCAAACATCTGAAAATTCTTAAAACAAGAAGTATTTACACACAAAAGTAATTGTCTTGTTTTGGGAAAAAATAACTCAAAATGAAGAGAGTTTTTGCTTAAAATATGCTAAATAATCTGCCAATGGGTTGAGAAAAATAATCTTAATTCAAACAGAAAACAAGATTATTTTTCTCACCCCATTGGCAGATTATTTATCTTATTTTAAGCAAAAACTCTCTTCATTTTGAGTTATTTTTCCCCAAAACAAGATAATAGTTTTTACTTCTCTAGTAAATGTTTCTTAATGTAAGAATTTTTAGATATTATTTAGAAACCAGACAAAAATAATAATGAAGCATTTTGTGCAGTGCTTGTTTTGGTCAGGATTTTCGGACTTGTCATTTTGGTCCAAATCAAAATTACAGCTGTGAAACCTGTCCACGTGAGACCACGGTTCGGACCAAATAGACAAAGTTTGGTCAGACAAAAAAAGAGGTCTCCGTCCCGATTTAAAATGAACCAAGGTTTGGTTTGTTTCCTGTGTAAAACATTTTCTGTATGGTTTGGCATTTCAGAAAATTTACAGGAAGTTCTGTTTATATTTAAATATTATGTTATTTTTAAATTTTATATAGGCTATAATGGATGATGGATAGGTGGAAGGATGGATGGATCAGTTGGTGGATGGGTGGGTGGATGGATGGATGTGTTGATGGATGGATGGATGATGGATAGGTGGATGGGTTGATGGATGGATGGATGGATGGATAGGTGGATGTGTGGATGATGGATAGGTGGATGGGTTGATGGATGGATGGATGATGGATAAGGTAGGTGGGTGGATGGATGGATGGATAGGTAGATGGATGGGTTTGTGGATGGATGGATGGATAGATAGGTAGATGAATGGGTTGGTGGGTGGATGAATGGATGATTGATAAGGTAGATGGATCGGTTGGTGGATGGATGATGGATAGATGGATGTGTTGATGGATGGATGATGGATAGGTGGATGGATGGATGGATGATGGATAGGTTGATGGATGGATGGATGGATGATGGATAGGTGGATGTGTTGATGGATGGATGGATGATGGATAGGTGGATGGGTTGATGGATGGATGGATAGGTGGATGGATGGATGATGGATGGATGGATGATGGATAGGTGGATGGGTTGATGGATGGATGGATGATGGATAAGGTAGATGGATGGGTTGGTGGATGGATGGATGGATGGATAGGTAGATGGATGGGTTTGTGGATGGATAGGTAGATGAATGGGTGGGTGGATGAATGGATGATGGATAAGGTAGATGGATGGGTTGGTGGATGGATGGATGGTTGATGGATAGGTAGATGAATGGGTTGGTGGAAGGGTGGGTAGATGGATGGATGATGGATAGGTGGATGTGTTGATGGATAAGGTAGATGGATGGGTGGGTGGGTGGATGGATGGTTGATGGATAGGTAGATGAATGGGTTGGTGGAAGGGTGGTTGGATGGATGGATAGATGATGGATAGGTGGATGGGTTGATGGATGGATGGATGATGGATAGGTGGATGTGTTGATGGATGGATGGATGGATGATTGATAGGTGGATGTGTTGATGGATGGATGGATGGATGATTGATAGGTGGATGTGTTGATGGATGGATGGATGGATGGATGGATGATAGATAGGTCGATGAATGGATAGATGTTCACTTTTGGGTCAAAAAAGACACGGAACACAAACGGTGTATCATTTATTTTAAATGGTTATATCTCATACATTTTTTATTTAAAAAATATTTCAAAAAAATTAATGTGTATTTTGACAGACTTTAATTTTCATACTGAGAACTATTAATTTAAAAAATGATGTATCTCTTCCGGGTCAAAACATACCTGTGTGCATTTGGAGGATTATGACTTGTTTTCAGATGTGTGTGTGTGTGTGTGTGTGTGTGTGTGTGTTTCAGGGTGAAGGAGGACGTGTTCTGGAGGAATTATTTCTACCGTGTGTCTCTGATCAAGCAGTCGGCTCAGCTCACGGCGCTCGCGGCTCAGCAACAGGCGGCGGAGAAGAGAGAGGAGGAGAAGAACGCTCCGCTCAACGAGACGCTCTCAGGTTAATAAAGCTCATCTGATGACACTACAGCTCATACTGAGAGCTGGCTCATATCAGTTATTCTGTTAACTAAAACCATCATAAAACATTTTGTTACTCAACTGAAATAAAACATTTTAGTCTAGCTAGTATTCAAGGCATATTTTCTCAGTTTCATTGTGTTTCTTTATGTGCTACAATTAATTAAATTAACAACAAAAACTGTGATCATTAATTATTGGATTGATGGATGGATGGATGGATGGGTTGGTGTGTGGAAGGATGAATGGATGGATGGATGGGTTGGTGTGTGGAAGGATGAATGGATGGATGGATGGGTTGGTGTGTGAAAGGATGGATGGATGGATGGGTTGGTGTGTGGATGGATGGATAGATGGATGGGTTGGTGTGTGGATGGATGGATAGATGGATGGGTTGGTGGGTGGATGGATGGATAGATGGTTGGGTTGGTGGGTGGATGGATGGATGGATGGATGGATGGGTTGGTGTGTGGAAGAATAAATGGATGGATGGATGGGTTGGTGTGTGAAAGGATGGATGGGTGGATTGATGGGTTGGTGTGTGAAAGGATGGATCGATGGATGGGTTGGTGTGTGGATGGATGGATAGATGGATGGGTTGGTGGGTGGATGGATGGATAGATGGATGGGTTGGTGGGTGGATGGATGGATGGATGGATGGGTTGGTGTGTGGAAGGATGAATGGATGGATGGGTTGGTGGGTGGATGGATAGATGGATGGGTTGGTGGGTGGATGGATGGATGGATGGATGGATAGATAGGTTGGTGAGTGGATGGATGGATGGGTTGGTGAGTGGATGGATGGATGGGTTGGTGAGTGGATGGGTGGGTGGATGGATAGGATGGTGAGTAGATGGATGAATGGGTTGGTGTATGGATGGTTGATGGGTGGGTGGATGGATGGATGGATGGGTTGGTTGGTGGGTGGATGGATGGATAGGATGGTGAATAGATGGATGGATAGGTTGGTGGGTGGATGGATGGACGGAAGGATGAATGGGTTGGTGGATGGATGGATGGAAGGATGAATGGGTTGGTGGGTGGATAGGTGGAAGGATGGATGGATGGATGGGTTGGTGGATGGAAGGATGGAAGGATTAATGGGTTGGTGGGTGGAAGGATGGATTGATTGATGGATGGAAGGATGGATGGGTTGGTGGATGGATGTATGGATTGGCTGGTGGATGGATGGGCTGGTGGATGGATGGATGGATGTGCTGGTGGATGGATGGATGGATGGATGGATGGATGGATTAGTTGGTGGATGGATGGATTGATGGATGGATTGGTTGGTGGATGGATGGATTGGTTGGTGGATGGATGGATTGGTTGATGGTTGATGGATGGATGGATGGATGGATGGATGGATGGATGGATGGATGGATTGGTTGGTGGATGGGTGGATGGGTGGGCGGATGGATGGATGGATGAATGGATGGATGGATTGGTTGGTGGATGGATGGGCTGGTGGATGGATGGATGGATGTGCTGGTGGATGGATGGATGGATTGATGGATTGGTTGATGAATGGATGGATGGATGGATGGATGGATTAGTTGATGGATGGATGGATTGGTTGGTTGGTGGATGGATGGATTGGTTGGTGGATGGATGGATTGGTTGATGGATGGATGGATGGATGGATTGGTTGGTGGATGGGTGGGCGGATGGATGGATGGATGGATGGATGGATTGGTTGGTGGATGGATGGATGGATGGATGGATTGGATGGATGGATGGATGGATGGATGGATTGGTTGGTGGATGGATGGATGGATGGATGGATGGATGGATGGATGGATGGATGGATTGGTTGGTGGATGGGTGGGCGGATGGATGGATGGATGGATTGGTTGGTGGATGGATGGATGGATGTGCTGGTGGATGGATGGATGGATTGATGGATTGGTTGATGAATGGATGGATGGATGGATGGATGGATGGATGGATGGATAGATTAGTTGGTGGATGGATGGATGGATTGGTTGGTTGGTGGATGGATGGATTGGTTGGTGGATGGATGGATTGGTTGATGGATGGATGGATGGATGGATGGATGGATGGATGGATGGATGGATGGATGGATGGATGGATGGATGGATGGATGGATTGGTTGGTGGATGGGTGGATGGATGAATGGATTGGTTGGTGGATGGATGGATGGATGGATGGATGGATGGATGGATTGGATGGATGGATGGATTGGTTGGTGGATGGATGGATGGATTGGTTGGTGGATGGATTGGATGGATGGATGGATGGATGGATGGATGGATGGATGGATGGATTGGTTGATAGATGGATGGATTGGATGGATGGATGGATGGATTGGTTGATGGATGGATGGATTGGTTGGTGGATGGATGGATGGATGGATTGGTTGGATGGATGGGTTGGTGGATGGATGGATTGGTTGATGGTTGATGGATGGATGGATTGGTTGATGGATGGATGGATTGGTTGATGGATGGATTGGTTGATGGTTGATGGTTGATGGATGGATGGATTGGTTGGTGGATGGATGGATGGATGGATTGGTCGGTGGATGGATGGATGGATTGGTTGATGGTTGATGGATGGATGGATGGATTGGTTGATGGATTGGATGGATGGATGGATTGGTTGGTGGATGGATGGATTGGTTGATGGTTGATGGATGGATGGATGGATGGATGGATTGGTTGATGGATGGATGGATTGGTTGGTGGATGGATGGATTGGTTGATGGTTGATGGATGGATGGATGGATGGATTGGTTGATGGATGGATGGATGGATTGGTTGATGGTTGATGGATGGATGGATGGATGGATTGGTTGATGGATGGATGGATGGATTGGTTGGTGGATGGATGGATGGATGGATTGGTTGATGGTTGATGGATGGATGGATTGGTTGGTGGATGGATGATTTAGACATTGCTAGCATTTTGGTTACATAATTAGCATGTTCTATTGTGAATTTAAGTTGAAAGCATGTGCTTAAATTATATTACTTATTGATCAAATAATAAATGAAAAAAATAATAATAACAAATCTTGCTAAATGTATTAAATTACATTAATGGTGCAATTTTAACATGCTTCAGTATTGGATTTTAAATGAATTGCATGCGTTAACCTTTAAAACCTTAACTAAAATTCAAATAAAAACAACACCTCTCACCGACACTACAATATCACACATACAGTATAACGACATCAAAATGCACTAACTGATCTCACACTAGCCAAATATTAGCCTCCTAATTATGATCAATAGTAAAAGTCTTGATTTAATCCGAAATAAACCCCCGTGTCCTGCTCCACAGAGACCATCAGACCGAAGACGCCTCCTGTGGCCATCAGCGCCAAACCCAAGGCTACCGAGGTACCGCTAACCGTGTGTTTTCATCATAAAACTCAAGTCTAGTGTTCCTCCACTGCAAAAAATGCTTTTCTTACTCAGTATTGTCGTCGTGTTTCTAGTCCAAACATCTGAAAATTCTTACAACAAGAAGTATTTACTAGACAAGCAAAAGTAATTGTCTTGTTTTGGGAAAAAATAACTCAAAATGAAGAGAGTTTTTGCTTAAAATAAGATCAATAATCTGTTAAAATATCAATGTTATTTTTCTTACCCCATTGGCAGATTATTGATCTTATTTTAAGCAAAAACTCTCTTCATTTTACATCTGTTGGCCTCCGCTTTCAGGAAGAGGAAGACATCTCCACCAGCCCCGGTGTGTCCGAGTTCGTGAGCGACGCGTTCGACGCCTGCGACATTAACCAGGAGGATCTGAGGAAAGAGATGGAGCAGCTGGTGCTGGACAAGAAGGACGGTGAGTCCAGAACACACCAACTAGACTAAACTACTGTACCGTAGGGGTTGCACCGATTAGTCGACCTTAATGCGCTGTCATGACTAGTCGCTGGCCTATAGAGGGCGCTACAGGATAAACAATTCCTGGCTCTGTTTTGAACAGTTAAAAATGACCAATAAATGCATACTCTGTGAGCTCTCCACAAGATGTCTGATTACCATCTGGATGCTCAAAACTGATCGGGAGAATGCCCGCTTATTGTACACGTAAGTTAATCATCGCGCTAAACTGCGTGCTTCATTGCAACGCGCACACACACACACACACACAGCCTGATCACGCGCCTCACACAAAAACATTCAGTAGCAAAGAAATGTATTGTCAACACTGTTCTGTGATTTATCAATAAAGTAGCTTAGAAACTGAAACGTTCTAGCATATATTTCTTGATAACTAAAACTCACAGCTTCACTATTAGTAGAGAGACGCTGCCAGGTGGAATTAATTCACACACTAATGCATTCATATCTTTATTGTGCTACTTTATCTGTATCTTATTCAGAACGAGCAGAAATCTGTGAGAAATATAATGACCATAACACAAAAGAACTGATACAAAAGCTGTCATGCAGCACCAATAACCTTATGGGCAGTGCTGTGTCATATGCCATAGCTGTGCACAAGAAGACCCGAGTTTGCGTCTCAGCTCGAGGCTCATGGTTATTTGTTTATTAATGACGTCATCAGCGACTAGTCGACATCGACTCGACTTTCATCACATAAATGTCGACTTTAAAAAAATGGAAGTTGTTCAACCCCTAGTGTACCGTAGGGCTGGGCGATAAAACGATAACGATAATTATCACGATATAATTTCCCTCGTTAAAACGATAACAACAGTTCAATACATTCTCGATATAATGCTTCCGCGCTATGCGTAATTCTGCGCATGCGTATTGCAGACCAGGCTTCTGGGTGCTGCACGCGCTGTTGTTTACAGTCAGTGTCTGACAGGATTGGAGGATCGGAGTGAAGTGGAGCGAGAAAACTCAGAGCTCACGACCAGCTCGAGGGACACAGATATTGCTGACAAGTCGGTTTGCTCAACCTCAGTGGTTTGGAGATATTTTGGCGATCCCATCCGACATAAAATGTGTGTCGTGAGATGCGCGCGCCCCTTTCACACTGCGATTCCGGCAAATACACGGATAATGCGACCCGGCATTTGTTCCCGGGCCGCTAGATTTGGTCCATTCACACTGCCAGCGAAATGCCGTAATATGTGCGCTTTCACACACAACCCGTAACGGTCCCGGGTCGAGTTCACACGTGACATCCGGATGTGACGTATAACGGCGAGCGATCTCAGCTTCAGCGCGGATAGTAAGGAGCTCCGTGGTCTCGACTTGTGTCCAGTTTGCGCACATTTCTGCTTCTTTAATTTTAGTTTCTTTTGTATACGAACACTCTCTGCGTTTAAAACACAGACGACCTCTTCTGAAGGCGACCCGGCAATCTTCAGAAGGCGACCCGGCAATGCTCCGGGTATATATATATATATATATATATATATATATATATATATATATAGAGAGAGAGAGAGAGAGAGAGAGAGAGAGAGAGAGAGAGAGAGAGAGAGAGAGAGAGAGAGAGAGAGAGAGAGAGAGAGAGAGAGAGAGAGAGAGAGAGAGAGAGAGAGAGAGAGAGAGAGAGAGAGAGACTTTTTTGACTTATAACACCCTTTTAATTTACACCATTTTTCAAAACATTACAATCTTAATATACAAAACACCTAATGATGCACACAAGAAAGTTACCAATTACCAAACTCATTCATTGTTACTAAAGCCTCTCTCACACCTCACCTCATTTCAAAATAAGGTACATGGACAGTATAGTGTGCATACACTTGCATACGCTCTCGGACTAAATATAAAATATCTTAAACTGTGTGTGAAGATGAACGGAGGTCTTACGGGTGTGGAGCGACATTAGGGGGAGGAGTTAATGACAGACATTTCATTTTTGGGTGAACTAACCCTTTAAGACTTGTGCTGTTTCTCCGACAGAAGAGACCGCCGATTGGGAGAAGGAACTGCAGCAGGAACTTCAGGAATACGAGGTGGTCATCGACCCAGAAAACCGAGACGAAAACTGGGACCGTGAGATCGAGGAGATGCTGCAGGACGACAGCTAAAGCAGAACAGCGCCCCCTCTGGTGTGGAGGACACCGCAAATGAAATCTGTTTCATCAATCTGGCTGGACTGAAGTTTCAGGGGTTCCTGTGGGAAAGTTTAATATAAACGTGAATGAAATGTGATGTTTAGAAGTAGAGGGATTGTCAGGTGAGGTGCCATCATGCACAGTAACTAAGAAAAGCCTCCTCTCTCTGGTCATAGTTAGTGAGAACACGTAAATCAGATGATTTATTTTCTCTTTCTGACTAATTTCTGCCATGAATGGCCTTCTTTCACAGGTGTAAAAGCAAACCAAAACTCAAAAAACGTAAGAAGAAAAATCTTATATCAAGATTATTATCTAGATAAGTTTTCTGAAGAAGCAAAATGACTGAAGACAGGCTTAAGACTAGAATTAAGTGAGTTTATGCTTACATTTCCCAGCTGAAAATTCCAGCTAAAACCAGCCTGACCATCTTAGGCTGGTTTTAAATCCCCTGTCTTGTCATAGCTGGTTTTAGCTGGTCTTCCATTCTGGTTATAGCTGGTTTTAGCTGGTCTCCCAGTCTAGTCTTAGCTGGTTTTAATTGGTCTTCCAGTCTGGTCATAGCTGGTTTTAATTGGTCTTCCAGTCTGGTCATAGCTGGTTTTAGCTGGTCTCCCAGTCTGGTTATAGCTGGTTTTTCAGGCTGGTTTTAGAGGGGTTTTGATTTTTATTTATTTAGATGGTCAGTGTCTATCAGCTGGGAGACCAGCTAAAACCAGCTAAGCCGGGCTGGGAGACCAGCTAAAGCTAGCTACTTCCAGCTTTATCCAGCTAAAACCAGCTATGACCAGCTACGCCAGGCTGGGAGACCCGCTAAAACCAGCTACTTCGATCTTAATCCAGCTATGACCAGCGAAAACCATCTTATACCGGCTAAGCCAGGCTGGGAGACCAGCATAAACCAGCTACTTTCAGCTAAAACATCCAACAATCTTAGACTGGTTTTAGCTGGATTTTCAGCAGGGTTAGAAATTATTCTGAGGCAGATTTTTGTTCTTGTTTTAAGCATAAACTCACTTAATTTTGATCATTTTTCAGTAAAATATCTTATCTCCAGTCATTATGCTTCTTCTCCAGTAATATTTGTGCTGGAAAACAAGACAGAAACACTGAGGATTTGATCATTGTTTGCAGTGCTCAAACACTATACGCATATTGAGGTTACCTGTCTTGTTTAATTAAAGAAATCAAATGTTTCTGAAGGTTTCTCATTCCTTTATTGGTTTCTGAATGTCGATTATTGTTCAGATATAATTCCATAAATGTTTAATCAAACATTATTTACATGTTTTGTAAGGTGAGAGCTGTAGTATAACTTTGTGTTTGTTTTGTATTTTTAACTTGCACCTTGTCTTATTACTTTACAGATGAATAATCATGATTTTGTTGCCGTAAATAAAGTCTTTATCTCTAAAAGTGTGTGTTCTGGTGGTTTGTTGTAGTGTAAGTTTTTACGTGCGGACTCTTTATTCACCGCATTCCTTCAATATACCATAATTATGGAGTTCCATTCCCATTGTTGTGCGATTGTCTTTTATGTAATCTTTTGTTTGTGTTCTACATATACGCTATTTCGTGACATTTGTTAAGTTTTATAAGTTATTTAATGGTGCGCATGCATACGTTTACACGGCTCGCGGATCTGTTGAACGTGTCTCTGCGCACGTAGACGTAATGGCGTCATGCGGGTTGCCATGTGTGTTTGAAATCCTCTAAATTCAATATGATTTAACCCTATTTTTTTATAGTCTATGATTAAAACCCATCGGTGTACATGCTGCGGTATTTCTGTGGTTGTCGCTGAAATGTGTCTTTATTATGTTTCTAGTTTTGCACAGAAACATTTCATCATTTCATTTGATTATATACAGTAAAAAGTTGTTAACACATGACACTTTTTTTTATTTTTATTTTAAATACTACTACTACTAATGTTTCATAGTGTAACACTTTATTAATAAATGTATGCCCAATTCTTATGGCATTGCAAAGTTTTTAATCTGAAACATTTTTTTAACGCTTGTTTCCGCCACAGAAAAAAAAGGTAATTGCGAATTTTTTCATTTATTTTATTTTTATTTATTTTATTTTACTTTATTTTTTATTTCATTTAATTTTATTTTATTTCATTTAATTTCATTGTATTGTTTTATTGTATTATTTCATTGTTTTATTTTATTTATTTATTTCATTTTATTATTATTTTTATTTTATTTTATTTCATTTCATTATTATTTTATTTTAATATTACTATTTTATTTAGTGTATTATTTCATTATATTATTGATAAAATATTTTATTATGTACATATGTTATATGTTATGTTATTAATTATGTTATGTTATGTTATTAATTATGTTATGTTATGTTATGTTATGTTATGTTATTAATTATGTTATGTTATGTTATGTTATGTTATGTTATGTTATGTTATGTTATGTTATGTTATGTTATGTTATGTTATGTTATGTTATGTTATGTTATGTTATGTTATGTTATGTTAGACCGGAAGAGGGGTTTTCCGCGGAGGATCTGGCCTCCCGTGTTCAGTCCGCTGTGGGAGCTGCAGATGGAGGCGCGATGGCTCCGTTTCCCGACGAGGTGGATGTTTTTACCGGGCCGCACTGGCGCATGAAGCAGCTGGTGGGGCTCTACAGCGAGAAGGTTCGTGTCTGATCTGTTTTATGTGTCATTTGACCCATCAAAGCGGTTTTAAGGGGTCCGGTGATGTGTTTGCGGAGCGCTAGTGTTAGCCAGACGGCTAGCAGAGAGCAGAGTTTATTATGAACGTCTGACAATCCTCTGATCTCAGGTCAGCTCAGAGACGCTATATTTATATTTTTATATATATTAACCCATTCTGACCGTATGAGCTTACAGGCCAAGAATAATGTCAGATCTTTTAAATGTATTGACAGAACAAAATGTCGATGTTGTATTTAATGTTATTGCGAATGTCTGATCTCAAAACACGCCATTTGTGTTGAATAATGCTAATAATAACACTCTGACACCTCGTGAGATGTGGAAATATGCAGTCTGATAATGTAGTGGCGTGTATTAATTAATTCAATGCTATTATTCGTTTGTTTATCGGTTGTATGTTGATTCACTAACACCACATTAACTTCCTGACTGCATTAAACATCCACACAGATGTGAGTTACACCACATTCAGTGTTTCTGATCTGTAATCAGATTGAAAACGCACTTTAAATGAACTATTTAGGTATTAAAAGTTATACTCTATTACTCTAAACAGGTTTGCTTAGAGATTATGATTGTTTTAATTGCTTTCAGTGTGTGTGTGTGTGTGTGTGTGTGTGTGTGTGTGTGTGTGTGTGTGTGTGTGTGAGGGATGTTATTTGGGTTTGTATGTCACACTGTTTATGTAAGACACAAATTTGAGTGTGTGTGTGTTTGTTGTGTTTCGTCCATCTACACACTCATCTGAACTTGTTTAACATATGACACACATCCAGCGTTATATAACACTGAGATTTTAATGGCCGGCGCTGATCCGGACTAGATAAGGGTTTTTTAATCTCCCAAATATTTTTATAATATTTATATTATATTATTATAGCGATATATTTAAGTTTAACTATTTAAATTATACTGGGGAAAATTAGTGTGTAAACTATTATTTATTCAACATTTCGAATGGTACATAATACAAATAATAAAAAAATAATTTAAAAATATTTTATATTGATATAGAGACCGCATAAATATGTATTATATAATAGAATAAATATAATAAAATAAATATGTATTTATTTTGTTAGTTAAATCTTATTTAATTTTTTATAGTTTTAGTGATTTTGTGTTTTTGTGATATATAAGTATTTATTTTAAACATGTCTACATACTTTTTTTTATTAAGTTTAGTTTTAGTTTTTTTAGAACTTCAACTTTAATTGTGAATGAGAAATGTTTCCCTAGCAACTAGTTGAAATGTACGGGGCATAGTGAAGAAAAAAGATAGCTAGAAAAATTATAAGTAAATGCTTTTGCGTTCTCTTGCAAATGTTTTCGCGATCGAACAAAAATTTAGTGAGTGAGTGAAAAACATTGACAATTTTACAAAAGAAAATTTTCCTTTCGCTCATTAAAATTTTTCATTCATTTGCAAAAGAGCGCAAAACTTTTGTTAATGAATGCAAAGCTTTTGCAAAAGAATGAAAAACTTTCTTAAGGTAAGCAAAACCTTAAGAAACAACAAAACTAAACTTTAACAAGCGAATGCAAAACTTTCTCGAGAAAACACAACTTTCTCAAGCAAAAGCAAGACTTTATATTTACTTTCTAATAATTAATAACTTTAATGAGCTAATGAATAACTTTAGTGAGTGAACGTTAAACTTTAGTGAGCAAATGTAAAACTTTCTCACACAAACTAATAACTTTAGTGAGCAAACTAATAACTTTATTCAACGAAAAATAACTTAAGTAAACAAACAAATAACTATTAAGCGAACAAATAACTTAAGTAAGCAAACAAATATCTTTAGTGAGTAAAAAAACTAGCTTTAGTGAGCGAACTAATAACTTTATTGAGCGAACTAATAACTTTATTGAGCGAACCAATAACTTTATTGAGCGAACCAATAACTTTATTGAGCGAACTAATAACTTTATTGAGCGAACCAATAACTTTATTGAGCGAACCAATAACTTTATTGAGCAAACTAATAACTTTATTGAGCGAACCAATAACTTTATTGAGCAAACTAATAACTTTATTGAGCAAACAAATAACTTTATTGAGTGAACCAATAACTTTATTGAGCAAACTAATAACTTTATTGAGCAAACAAATAACTTTATTGAGCGAACTAATAACTTTATTGAGCGAACCAATAACTTTATTGAGCAAACTAATAACTTTATTGAGCAAACTAATAACTTTATTGAGCAAACTAATAACTTTATTGAGCGAACTAATAACTTTATTGAGCGAACCAATAACTTTATTGAGCAAACTAATAACTTTATTGAGCAAACAAATAACTTTATTGAGTGAACCAATAACTTTATTGAGCAAACTAATAACTTTATTGAGCAAACAAATAACTTTATTGAGCAAACAAATAACTTTATTGAGCGAACTAATAACTTTATTGAGCGAACCAATAACTTTATTGAGCAAACTAATAACTTTATTGAGCGAACTAATAACTTTATTGAGCAAACTAATAACTTTATTGAGCAAACAAATAACTTTATTGAGCGAACTAATAACTTTATTGAGCGAACCAATAACTTTATTGAGCAAACTAATAACTTTATTGAGCAAACTAATAACTTTATTGAGCAAACTAATAACTTTATTGAGCAAACAAATAACTTTATTGAGTGAACCAATAACTTTATTGAGCAAACTAATAACTTTATTGAGCAAACAAATAACTTTATTGAGCAAACAAATAACTTTATTGAGCGAACCAATAACTTTATTGAGCGAACTAATAACTTTATTGAGCGAACCAATAACTTTATTGAGCAAACTAAAAACTTTATTGAGCAAACTAATAACTTTATTGAGCAAACTAATAACTTTATTGAGCAAACAAATAACTTTATTGAGTGAACCAATAACTTTATTGAGCGAATCAATAACTTTAGTGAGCGAACTAATAACTTTAGTGAGCGAACCAATAACTTTAGTGAGTGAACCAATAACTTTAGTGAGCGAACAAATAACTTTAGTGAGCGAACAAATAACTTTAGTGAGCGAACAAATAACTTTAGTGAGCGAACCAATAACTTTAGTGAGCGAATCAATAACTTTAGTGAGTGAACTAATAACTTTATTCAACGAAAAATAACTTAAGTAAACAAACAAATAACTATTAAGCGAACAAATAACTTAAGTAAGCAAACAAATATCTTTAGTGAGTAAAAAAACTAGCTTTAGTGAGCGAACTAATAACTTTATTGAGCGAACTAATAACTTTATTGAGCGAACCAATAACTTTATTGAGCGAACCAATAACTTTATTGAGCGAACTAATAACTTTATTGAGCGAACCAATAACTTTATTGAGCAAACTAATAACTTTATTGAGCAAACTAATAACTTTATTGAGCAAACTAATAACTTTATTGAGCAAACAAATAACTTTATTGAGTGAACCAATAACTTTATTGAGCAAACTAATAACTTTATTGAGCAAACAAATAACTTTATTGAGCAAACAAATAACTTTATTGAGCGAACTAATAACTTTATTGAGCGAACCAATAACTTTATTGAGCAAACTAATAACTTTATTGAGCGAACTAATAACTTTATTGAGCAAACTAATAACTTTATTGAGCAAACAAATAACTTTATTGAGCGAACTAATAACTTTATTGAGCGAACCAATAACTTTATTGAGCAAACTAATAACTTTATTGAGCAAACTAATAACTTTATTGAGCAAACTAATAACTTTATTGAGCAAACAAATAACTTTATTGAGTGAACCAATAACTTTATTGAGCAAACTAATAACTTTATTGAGCAAACAAATAACTTTATTGAGCAAACAAATAACTTTATTGAGCGAACCAATAACTTTATTGAGCGAACTAATAACTTTATTGAGCGAACCAATAACTTTATTGAGCAAACTAAAAACTTTATTGAGCAAACTAATAACTTTATTGAGCAAACTAATAACTTTATTGAGCAAACAAATAACTTTATTGAGTGAACCAATAACTTTATTGAGCGAATCAATAACTTTAGTGAGCGAACTAATAACTTTAGTGAGCGAACCAATAACTTTAGTGAGTGAACCAATAACTTTAGTGAGCGAACAAATAACTTTAGTGAGCGAACAAATAACTTTAGTGAGCGAACAAATAACTTTAGTGAGCGAACCAATAACTTTAGTGAGCGAATCAATAACTTTAGTGAGTGAACTAATAACTTTAGTGAGTGAACTAATAACTTTAGTGAGCGAACAAATAACTTTAGTGAGCGAACAAATAACTTTAGTGAGCGAATCAATAACTTTATTGAGCGAATCAATAACTTTAGTGAGCGAATCAATAACTTTATTGAGCGAATCAATAACTTTATTGAGCGAATCAATAACTTTATTGAGCGAATCAATAACTTTAGTGAGCGAATCAATAACTTTATTGAGCGAATCAATAACTTTATTAAGCGAATCAATAACTTTATTGAGCGAATCAATAACTTTATTGAGCCAACTAATACCTTTATTGAGCGAATCAATAACTTTATTGAGCCAACTAATAACTT
This sequence comes from Pseudorasbora parva, assembly GCF_024679245.1. NCBI lineage: Eukaryota > Metazoa > Chordata > Actinopteri > Cypriniformes > Gobionidae > Pseudorasbora > Pseudorasbora parva. The sequence continues at coordinate 3,370,704 of NC_090177.1, read as the reverse complement.
TATTGAGCCAACTAATAACTTTATTGAGCGAACAAACAAATAACTTAAGTGAGCGAACAAATAACTTTATTGAGCGAACTAATAACTTTATTGAGCGAACTAATAACTTTATTGAGCGAACTAATAACTTTATTGAGCGAATCAATAACTTTATTGAGCGAATCAATAACTTTATTGAGCGAATCAATAACTTTAGTGAGCGAATCAATAACTTTATTGAGCGAATCAATAACTTTATTAAGCGAATCAATAACTTTATTGAGCGAATCAATAACTTTATTGAGCGAATCAATAACTTTATTGAGCCAACTAATACCTTTATTGAGCGAATCAATAACTTTATTGAGCCAACTAATAACTTTATTGAGCCAACTAATAACTTTATTGAGCGAACAAACAAATAACTTAAGTGAGCGAACAAATAACTTTATTGAGCGAACTAATAACTTTATTGAGCGAACAAATAACTTTATTGAGCGAACCAATAACTTTATTGAGCGAACTAATAACTTTATTGAGCGAACTAATAACTTTATTGAGCGAACCAATAACTTTATTGAGCGAACTAATAACTTTATTGAGCGAACTAATAACTTTATTGAGCGAACAAACTAATAACTTTAGTGAGCGAACAAACTAATAACTTTAGTGAGCGAACTAATAACTTTAGTGAGCGAACTAATAACTTTAGTGAGCGAACCAATAACTTTAGTGAGCGAACCAATAACTTTAGTGAGCGAACCAATAACTTAAGTGAGCGAACCAATAACTTTAGTGAGCGTACCAATAACTTTAGTGAGCGAACCAATAACTTTAGTGAGCGAACCAATAACTTTAGTGAGCGAACCAATAACTTTAGTGAGCGAACCAATAACTTTAGTGAGCGAACCAATAACTTTAGTGAGCGAACCAATAACTTTATTGAGCGAACAAACTAATAACTTTATTGAGCGAACAAACTAATAACTTTATTGAGCGAACAAACTAATAACTTTAGTGAGCGAACAAACTAATAACTTTAGTGAGCGAACAAATAACTTTAGTGAGCGAACCAATAACTTTAGTGAGCGAACCAATAACTTTATTGAGCGAACCAATAACTTAAGTGAGCGAACCAATAACTTAAGTGAGCGAACCAATAACTTAAGTGAGCGAACCAATAACTTAAGTGAGCGAACCAATAACTTAAGTGAGCGAACCAATAACTTAAGTGAGCGAACCAATAACTTAAGTGAGCGAACCAATAACTTTAGTGAGCGAACCAATAACTTTAGTGAGCGAACCAATAACTTAAGTGAGCGAACCAATAACTTTATTGAGCGAACCAATAACTTTATTGAGCGAACAAACTAATAACTTTATTGAGCGAACAAACTAATAACTTTATTGAGCGAACAAACTAATAACTTTAGTGAGCGAACTAATAACTTTAGTGAGCGAACCAATAACTTTATTGAGCGAACCAATAACTTTAGTGAGCGAACCAATAACTTTAGTGAGCGAACCAATAACTTTAGTGAGCGAACCAATAACTTTAGTGAGCGAACTAATAACTTTATTGAGCGAACCAATAACTTTATTGAGCGAACCAATAACTTAATTGAGCGAACCAATAACTTAATTGAGCGAATCAATAACTTAATTGAGCGAACCAATAAATTATTTGAGCGAACCAATAACTTTAGTGAGCGAACCAATAACTTTAGTGAGCGAACCAATAACTTTAGTGAGCGAACCAATAACTTTAGTGAGCGAACCAATAACTTTAGTGAGCGAACCAATAACTTTAGTGAGCGAACTAATAACTTTATTGAGCGAACCAATAACTTTATTGAGCGAACCAATAACTTAATTGAGCGAACCAATAACTTAATTGAGCGAATCAATAACTTAATTGAGCGAACCAATAAATTATTTGAGCGAACCAATAACTTTAGTGAGCGAACCAATAACTTTAGTGAGCGAACCAATAACTTTAGTGAGCGAACCAATAACTTTAGTGAGCAAACTAATAACTTTATTCACAAAAAAATAACTTAAGTAAGCAAACAAATATCTTTAGTGAGTAAAAAAACTAGCTTTAGTGAGCGAACTAATAACTTTATTGAGCGAACCAATAACTTTATTGAGCGAACTAATAACTTTATTGAGCAAACTAATAACTTTATTGAGCCAACTAATAACTTTATTGAGCCAACTAATAACTTTATTGAGCGAACAAACAAATAACTTAAGTGAGCGAACTAATAACTTTATTGAGCGAACTAATAACTTTATTGAGCGAACCAATAACTTTATTGAGCGAACTAATAACTTTATTGAGCGAACTAATGACTTTATTGAGCGAACTAATAACTTTATTGAGCGAACCAATAACTTTATTGAGCGAACCAATAACTTTATTGAGCGAACAAACTAATAACTTTAGTGAGCGAACAAACTAATAACTTTAGTGAGCGAACAAACTAATAACTTTAGTGAGCGAACAAACTAATAACTTTAGTGAGCGAACTGATAACTTTAGTGAGCGAACTAATAACTTTATTGAGCGAACTAATAACTTTAGTGAGCGAACTAATAACTTTATTGAGCGAACCAATAACTTTAGTGAGCGAACCAATAACTTTAGTGAGCGAACCAATAACTTTAGTGAGCGAACCAATAACTTTAGTGAGCGAACCAATAACTTTAGTGAGCGAACCAATAACTTTATTGAGCGAACTAATAACTTTATTGAGCAAACCAATAACTTTATTGAGCGAACAAATAACTTTATTGAGCGAACTAGTAACTTTATTGAGCGAACTAGTAACTTTATTGAGCGAACTAGTAACTTTATTGAGCGAACTAATAACTTTATTGAGCGAACTAATAACTTTATTGAGCGAACTAATAACTTTAGTGAGCGAACCAATAACTTTATTGAGCAAACTAATAACTTTATTGAGCGAACCAATAACTTTATTGAGCGAACAAACTAATAACTTTATTGAGCGAACAAACTAATAACTTTAGTTCGTGAAATGCGTCGACGCGTCGTGTCAGACGTTCATCTCGCGTAATGTTGGCTTCTGCTCCTGGTTCTATCACAAAAACCAAGACCGCGAATATCAAAAGTATGGGAATACTTTAAACAGAGGCCAAACAGTGTTTCCCACACATAGACTAATTTGTGGCGGACTGCCACATAATCAATAACGGCCGCCACGTTCGTCATTCATTCATTTTTACGCTATTTAAAAGACCCACGCATATTCGTTTAGCAAATTTCCTTAAGTTCTCTCTCCACCCTTTTGCGCGTCTCTTACTCACACACACACACACACGCGTTGCATTCGACCGTAAAACAAGGCAGCGTGCGGTCACGGCGCTCATATAATTCTAAACAAACCAGCGCGGTGTCAATCAATACAGACCAGTGTTTCCCAACCGGGATCCCAAACAAAAGTTGCGGGGACGCACTTACACTTCGGTTCATCTCGCATCTGATGACGCATCTTTAATATGGGTTGTAACTTGAAAATAATGCTGTATGTATGTTTCTGTCGATGGATACACGTGCTGACTTCTCAGGTATGCACTACAACAACAGCGATAATAAAAGAAAAACGTGGGCAAAACGGTCTCTCTTTGTAAACTTTATAAAACGCATGCGAGTGCTGCTGTACGTCCGTATATGAGCAGTCATTTTCACCGTCATCACCCCCGTGTAACGTTAGCCAGGAGACTCGAATGAGAAGATCTGTCTTTGTGCACTCGTCCCAAAGCGCGCAAATATTGAGTTATCTTTCAAATCCTGTGCTTAAACGGACAAACTCACAAAAAGTATGTCAAAATGTCATAGCCTACTCTATGCCTTAAGTGAACTTTATACAGAAAATACGACGACTATCCGTGGGTCTTAAAGGGGCAGTAGCCTTCACTGCTTTCTGTTTAATGTCAAACAAAAGATAAAGACATCACTCACTGCTCCTGACTGCTTTTGTAAGTTTAATAAGGATTATTTTTTAATTTTAAACAGTTAAATGTGTGGTTATTTTACTTTTGATTACTTCATTCCATTTCCCTACCTAAAAACTAATGTTGGACCTACCTGAAAAGCATTGTTTATTTTATTCTCATCTTTGCTCAATAGTATTTATTTGTGCTGCTGCTTCTATTTAAGTTATCTGTTCTTATTTTCTTTATTTTCATTTGACAGTAGTCCTTTTTCCCCTGAACATAGCAAATACCGAACTGCACTGAAACGTGAACCTAAAACCGTGATACAAAGTGAACTGTGAGCAGTCTGTACTGTTACACCTCTAGCGTAACTTATGTGAGGGGGTGCCACAGAATTTTGAAAAATTTCAAAGGGTTAAAAAAATAAGTCGTTAGATTAGTCGACAGAAAAAATAATCGTTAGTTGCAGCTCTTGAGCGAACAAACTAATAACTTTATTGAGCGAACAAACTAATAACTTTATTGAGCGAACAAACTAATAACTTTATTGAGCGAACAAACTAATAACTTTATTGAGCGAACAAACTAATAACTTTAGTGAGCGAACAAACTAATAACTTTAGTGAGCGAACCAATAACTTTAGTGAGCGAACCAATAACTTTAGTGAGCGAACCAATAACTTTAGTGAGCGAACCAATAACTTTAGTGAGCGAACCAATAACTTAAGTGAGCGAACCAATAACTTTAGTGAGCGAACCAATAACTTTAGTGAGCGAACTAAAGTTATTAGTTTGTTCGCTCACTAAAGTTAGTGTTTTAATAACTTTAGTGAGCGAACTGATAACTTTAGTGAGCGAACTAATAACTTTAGTGAGCGAACTGATAACTTTAGTGAGCGAACTGATAACTTTAGTGAGCGAACTGATAACTTTTGTGAGCGAACTGATAACTTTAGTGAGCGAACTAATAACTTTAGTGAGCGAACTAATAACTTTATTGAGCGAACTAATAACTTTAGTGAGCGAACTAATAACTTTAGTGAGCGAAACGATAACTTTAGTGAGCGAACCGATAACTTTAGTGAGCGAACCGATAACTTTAGTGAGCGAACCGATAACTTTAGTGAGCGAACCGATAACTTTAGTGAGCGAACCGATAACTTTAGTGAGCGAACCGATAACTTTAGTGAGCGAACCGATAAATTTAGTGAGCTAACCGATAACTTTAGTGAGCGAACCGATAACTTTAGTGAGCGAAACTGATAACTTTAGTGAGCGAACCGATAACTTTAGTGAGCGAACCGATAACTTTAGTGAGCGAACCGATAACTTTAGTGAGCGAACCGATAACTTTAGTGAGCGAACCGATAACTTTAGTGAGCGAACCGATAACTTTAGTGAGCGAACCGATAACTTTAGTGAGCGAACCGATAAATTTAGTGAGCTAACCGATAACTTTAGTGAGCGAACCGATAACTTTAGTGAGCGAACCGATAACTTTAGTGAGCGAACCGATAACTTTAGTGAGCGAACCGATAACTTTAGTGAGCGAACTAATAACTTTAGTGAGCGAACTGATAACTTTAGTGAGCGAACTGATAACTTCAGTGAGCGAACTAATAACTTCAGTGAGCGAACTAATAACTTTAGTGAGCGAACTAATAACTTTATTGAGCGAAACGATAACTTTAGTGAGCGAACCGATAACTTTAGTGAGCGAACCGATAACTTTAGTGAGCGAACCGATAACTTTAGTGAGCGAACCGATAACTTTAGTGAGCGAACCGATAACTTAAGTGAGCGAACCGATAACTTTAGTGAGCGAACCGATAACTTTAGTGAGCGAACCGATAACTTTAGTGAGCGAACCGATAACTTTAGTGAGCGAACCGATAACTTTAGTGAGCGAACCGATAACTTTAGTGAGCGAACCGATAACTTTAGTGAGCGAACCGATAACTTCAGTGAGCGAACCGATAACTTCAGTGAGCGAACTGATAACTTTAGTGAGCGAACTAATAACTTCAGTGAGCGAACTAATAACTTTAGTGAGCGAACTAATAACTTTAGTGAGCGAACTGATAACTTTAGTGAGCGAAACTGATAACTTTAGTGAGCGAACCGATAACTTTAGTGAGCGAACCGATAACTTTAGTGAGCGAACCGATAACTTTAGTGAGCGAACCGATAACTTTAGTGAGCGAACCGATAACTTTAGTGAGCGAACCGATAACTTTAGTGAGCGAACCGATAAATTTAGTGAGCTAACCGATAACTTTAGTGAGCGAACCGATAACTTTAGTGAGCGAACCGATAACTTTAGTGAGCGAACTAATAACTTTAGTGAGCGAACTAATAACTTTAGTGAGCGAACTAATAACTTCAGTGAGCGAACTAATAACTTTAGTGAGCGAACTGATAACTTTAGTGAGCGAACTAAAGTTATTAGTTTGTTCGCTCACTAAAGTGAGTGTTTTGATAACTTTAGTGAGCGAACTGATAACTTTAGTGAGCGAACTGATAACTTTAGTGAGCGAACTGATAACTTTAGTGAGCGAACAGATAACTTTAGTGAGCGAACCGATAACTTTAGTGAGCGAACCGATAACTTTAGTGAGCGAACCGATAACTTTAGTGAGCGAACCGATAACTTTAGTGAGCGAACTGATAACTTAAGTGAGCGAACTGATAACTTTAGTGAGCGAACTGATAATTTTAGTGAGCGAACTGATAACTTTAGTGAGCGAACCGATAACTTTAGTGAGCGAACCGATAACTTTAGTGAGCGAACTAATAACTTTAGTGAGCGAACTAATAACTTTAGTGAGCAAACTGATAACTTTAGTGAGCGAACCGATAACTTTAGTGAGCGAACCAATAACTTTAGTGAGCGAACCAATAACTTTAGTGAGCGAACCAATAACTTTAGTGAGCGAACCAATAACTTTAGTGAGCGAACCAATAACTTTAGTGAGCGAACCAATAACTTTAGTGAGCGAACCAATAACTTTAGTGAGCGAACTAAAGTTATTAGTTTGTTCGCTCACTAAAGTTAGTGTTTTAATAACTTTAGTGAGCGAACTGATAACTTTAGTGAGCGAACTAATAACTTTAGTGAGCGAACTGATAACTTTAGTGAGCGAACTGATAACTTTAGTGAGCGAACTGATAACTTTTGTGAGCGAACTGATAACTTTAGTGAGCGAACTAATAACTTTAGTGAGCGAACTAATAACTTTATTGAGCGAACTAATAACTTTAGTGAGCGAAACTGATAACTTTAGTGAGCGAACCGATAACTTTAGTGAGCGAACCGATAACTTTAGTGAGCGAACCGATAACTTTAGTGAGCGAACCGATAACTTTAGTGAGCGAACCGATAACTTTAGTGAGCGAACCGATAACTTTAGTGAGCGAACCGATAACTTTAGTGAGCGAACCGATAACTTTAGTGAGCGAACCGATAAATTTAGTGAGCTAACCGATAACTTTAGTGAGCGAACCGATAACTTTAGTGAGCGAACCGATAACTTTAGTGAGCGAACCGATAACTTTAGTGAGCGAACTAATAACTTCAGTGAGCGAACTGATAACTTTAGTGAGCGAACTAATAACTTCAGTGAGCGAACTAATAACTTCAGTGAGCGAACTAATAACTTTAGTGAGCGAACTGATAACTTTAGTGAGCGAACTTATAACTTCAGTGAGCGAACTAATAACTTTAGTGAGCGAACTGATAACTTTAGTGAGCGAACTAAAGTTATTAGTTTGTTCGCTCACTAAAGTGAGTGTTTTGATAACTTTAGTGAGCGAACTTATAACTTCAGTGAGCGAACTAATAACTTTAGTGAGCGAACTGATAACTTTAGTGAGCGAACTAAAGTTATTAGTTTGTTCGCTCACTAAAGTGAGTGTTTTGATAACTTTAGTGAGCGAACTGATAACTTTAGTGAGCGAACTGATAACTTTAGTGAGCGAACTGATAACTTTAGTGAGCGAACTGATAACTTTAGTGAGCGAACTGATAACTTTAGTGAGCGAACCGATAACTTTAGTGAGCGAACCGATAACTTTAGTGAGCGAACCGATAACTTAAGTGAGCGAACCGATAACTTAAGTGAGCGAACTGATAACTTAAGTGAGCGAACTGATAACTTTAGTGAGCGAACTGATAACTTTAGTGAGCGAACTGATAACTTTAGTGAGCGAACTGATAACTTTAGTGAGCGAACTGATAACTTTAGTGAGCGAACCGATAACTTTAGTGAGCGAACCGATAA